>NC_134486.1:217758099-217825599 GCF_040206685.1 Ascaphus truei
ATGTTGCATGTCTGATTTGTATTCACAGCTAAGTACCTTGCAGTATCTGCTGTTTTAAATGCTGTTTTTTTTTATCACACTATAAATGAACTGTAGAAGATGCTTTGTCTTTTTGATCTTCCAGTAATTTGCATGTGATTTCAACATTATCTCTCCTTTCTAATGACTACTGAAGCATGACAGCATCCTTGGTACTCTCACTGAGCTTTGTAATAGATTAGGTTTGGCTTAAATGAATTGACCACCTTGTTTAAGGTTATCAGAGCTTTATTCTACCGCTGTCATCATTCAATCTTATCTTTAAATTCAGAAATATTCTGTTCTTGAATTTTCAATTGCTCTTACCTTTTTATTGTGCCTTTGAGTGTTTTGCAGTCAACTGACTTTATACATTGCTAGGTAGCATATGAGGCAGCTAAGGGCCTCGCCTATCTTTCACAGATTTCTTTTTTTCTGCAGATGGGTATCTCTTTTCTTAACCCTTTTGGGTGCCCCAAGATGTAGCCACTATTTCATGAGGTCTGCCACTCCAGGGACCCCATGACATGGTGGCTACGTCATGCCCTTAGAGTGCTCGTTTCCAAGGGGAGATGGCATCCTGCGCCCCATAGCACAGGGAAATGGAAGAGCAGGACTCCTGTTCCGTATCCAGGTTAAGGGTCGCCACGATCACATGACCGCTCTAAAGAAGAGGTCACGTGATCGCCACTTTCCATCCCGGCGCTCATGTGGTTAAAGGATTGGTGCCACTGGCAAAGGGAAGGGAGGTCCAAAACTAGTTCTCAAAGGCCCCACACACGCAGTTATAATTAAGTAATAATCCCTGAAGAACAGGGCATTACTGGCCAGTAATGCCCTGACTGGAAGAGTTGAAGGCCTGAGGCGAAGCCGGGAGACTTTTTAACCCAGCCAGGGCATTATTGGCCAGTAATGCCCTGTTCTGAGGGGATTATTACTATTATAGGCTAAATGTAGGCTTATTTCATAAATAATATACACTTTGGTATAGTTAAATAGATTTTTTTATTCAAATAAAATGGTAAATACATGAATCCACCTCTATATACTCTTACACTGCAGATATCTATATCCACACACTGCCACCTCCTCTGTGTGTACACACACACACACAGCAGCTCATACACAAACTGCTGCTACACACACACACACACACACACACACACACACACACACACACACACACACACACACACAACACAGTGCCTCTACACACATACACACACACTGGAGCTCTAGACACACAACACAGCACCTCCTCTACACTCACTACACAGCACCTCTACACACACAGCAGCTCTACACACACACAAACTCTGCTGCTACACACACATGCTACACCCATAAACACTGCTACTGACACACACACACACACACACACACACACACTGGAGCTCTATACACATGTAACGGATTTTCTGGCCTAGCATGACCCACCCAATCTCACATTGGCCCCTGTGGTCTAACCAGTCCCCATTACAGTGTAGTGTCTGGTGGTGCACCTGTTGGCAACAGGACTCCTGAGTCTCCCGCATGATGTTGTGTGGGGATTGCCAACCCAGACAGGCAGCTGAGGTAGTGTGCATGAGTCCTACCTATATCCAGTGCAGCGCCTCCACCTCATCAGGATCCCAGCGTCCGCTTGTGGATGGTCCTGGTGAGGAACTCCTCTGTGGTGCACTCCTCTGTGTAATCACTCCACACTTACACGAGGGTATGAGTTAACAAGATCATCTTTATTGACTTGCGGCGGGCCAGCTGCCCCTCACAGCGATTGTACTCAGCCGCTCATGTTCACCGCACTTCCCTTTGAAAGGTGTCCTTTCCCTAAATTGGGGATTCCCTATCTCCCCTTGGGGAGATAGTCCCTGTGCCAGGTCCCTGGTCACAGTCTCATAAACTGTCTCCTCCCAAGCCTGCACTCAGACTTGCTCCTTGTCTCATAACCTCTTACATAATCTTCCAACAGCTTAGCAACAACTTCCAACTACCTCCAGCTCTACACTCACACAAACTGCTGCTACACATACAACAGCACAACACACACACACACACACTGCAGCCACAATCAAAAATGCAGCCACTTACTAAACTTTGCACTCTCCCCCCCAGCTTTACACACAACGCAGCACCTCTACCCTGTCTCAGCTGTTCTGAAAGCTGATTGGCTGGAAATAAACAGATTGAAAACTGCATTTTGCAAGCTGCTGAAATTCAGGGCATTACTATGGATAATGCCCGGAATTTTAACCAATCAGAGAGCAGGGTTTTCAATAATGCCCTGAATTTTACTGCTTTAGCCTATAATTACAATTAATTAAGGCCTCTTGCTTAGATAAGTATTGCTGTGAAAAGCCCAGTCTATTTGTGTCACCTGAGAACAGAGACCATCCCTGGTGTAGGTTAAAACTTGATACATTTCTAAAACTGTCAGCCAAGAGTAAAGCTTCTTTTTTACATTGCTTTTTAGTGTCTTTATCGTGTTTTTGTTGCCTTGGTTAGGGAGGGGAGGGGGGGGGGCTGTTTTGGCAATTTTATATAGGAATCAAGATTCATACTGCTCCATGTATGATGATCAGTAACATGGAAAGGACAAGGTGAAGATGAGAGCAATACATTTTTTATTATTGATTTGTATATTGGTTTATTAGCTTAGTAGCAGTACAATTTAATTAATGGTATCCTTATCTAGTCTTCGTTATTATTAGTGATTTATTAATTAATCTATTGCATTTTTCAACATATTGTCATTTGATATTGTATAATATTGGTGTGTATATATAAGTATATTGCAATACACTCCTAGGCGCTGTCTAAACAATATATATTTTATATATTATAAAACAGCGCTAAAAACAACTATATGTAAATGACAAACTGTTTAGATTGGAAATACCAGTGAGAATCTATAATAGTATAAAAGGAACACTTCAAAATACTAAAAACGTAAGTGATTATGCTAAAATAATATACTTAATTGTGTAAAAGTCCAAGCAGTAAGAATGACCACCACAGTGGAACCTTTGGGAGTCACAGGCTGCCTTCTCCACAGGGAAAACTGATCCCAATGATAATCTAAGGCCTGGGACATAGTAGTGTGAGCAAGGCTGAGCCGTGCTGAGCCGCGCTCACACTGGGCACTGAGCCCCTGCAGCCGCAATGAGAGCGGCTTTAGAAGGGGCTCGCGCACACTTGCGGAAGCGTGTGTCTCACCAAGTTTTCAGATTTGGCGCTCGCCGGAGTGCAGGGCCGGTCACGTTAGCGGTTCGCCCCATGAGGGCGAACCAGCTCCGTGATGTCACTGGCCCGCCCCCAGACCCGCCCCTGACACGCCCACGGACGGCGTGCTGTGTAAGGCCAGGGAAAGCACCGCTTTCGCTGAGCCTCAGCGCGCCTCCGCACGGACAAAATGTCTATGTCCCAGGCCTAAGGATAAAAAAAGAAAGAATGAGAGGCGCATTCTCCTAGTATAATCTTCATGAACAATTTAATTAAAAGTTAAATAACGGCAATGGTTCGGGGGCGTGGCCAGCAGCTGAGCAGAGCGGACGGCTAATGAGCTCTGGGCTAGATTGATTAATTTGGGCCATTAACCCTTCCCTAGCAGAGCCCCAAATAAAAGACAATATAGCACTAACATCTGCAGTCCACCCCTGATGCCTACATCACCTGCAATCTTGCAGTAATCCCCGCATTCATCCCGCGAGGTGCCGTGGATTGGGGCCGCACTCATCGGGTCAAGATGGCGCTGATCTCCACATGAGCTGACCCTGCGTAGCACTGAGGCAGAGGGGAGAAATCCCCCCTCCCCCCAGAGAGACTGAGGAGGGCAGACAGAGAAATTCCCCCCTCCCCCGCTCATATCGCTGATCGGAGCTGCCAGAGGTGAGTGCGGAGACCATGGGAGGCGGAGCATCCATTTTGACTTGGCGGGAAGCAAGACAAAAACCGGAGAGCTGCCGGAGGAAGATGCCGCATCATCCCTAAAATCCCAGTGTGAGACCCCCTGGTCCCGGAGGGTTGGGGTGAGAGACGGCGGCCTGCTCTTGTTGGAGGAGCTCCCGCGGAGAGTGAGTCCTGATCCCCGGGGACGCAAGAGTTGTTGGCGAGCGTGCCGCGCGGTGGTGCTGGTCTGCGACTGTGGCACTGGAAGGTGCAGCTGGTTCCGATCGTGGAGGGCTGGAGGCTAGAGGGCTCCAGAGCTGGATACAAGCAACTGAGACCCGGAGCAGGAGAGAGCTGGGAGCTCAAGTCTCTGAACAGTCCAAAATGGCCACTGGCCGAGACTGACACAGGGGAAATTACAGCAGAGCGCTAAAGACTCAGGGAGGTAAACGGAGAGGCAAGTGGCAGAGCGAGTCCGCCCAACACCAGATAAGGACACAGACAGCCTGTAAGGGGAAGCAGAAGAGGCTGTGGATAATCAGAAGCGGCCTTCTTGTTTCCAGGCCCCCCTCCGAGGAACCAAAAGACTGTGAGATCATACCCCATATGAGCTATCAGAACAGAGCCTCTTGGGACACGGGCATTTAGAGAGGTGCAGGTTGACTGTGAGTTGGACTTGAATATCAGCCTGGGTCAGACAGATAAATATATCGCTCCCCAAGTGTCTACAAAAAAGGAACCATATACCCCATCTTCAAATAAATAAAGTTGCTTTCTGACCCCGTTTGGGTGTGCTGCTGGAGGTCTGCTGAGGTGGAACCCTCCAGGTACTATATAAATCGTGTAAAACTCCACTCGCAGGGCAAGACCGAGCGGTGGCCCACAATGCAAATACTAAATTCCATTAAAAAAGTTCTAATGGGAGTGACGTCACGGAGTATGGCCGTCTTGGAGATGAGCTCCTGAGACACTCCTATAGAAACGGACTAGATAGAGCACAAACCGAGAAAGATTTAAACTCTTTTCAGCGGAAATAACACACTAAGAGACAGGCAATGGCTGGAAAAGCAAAAAGAACACAAAATCAGGACGTACCAAACACAGGCTTTCCATCTTTTCAAATTTCTGCAAATTAGACATTTCCTCTAAACAATTTCTCATAAAGCGAGCTTCCCAAATCTATAAAAATTTGAAACATGATGCAAAAAAGGTACCTACAAGAGAGGCCTGGTATCAGGAATATACGCGGGAATAGAGTCGTCAGTAAATAATCCGGATCATAACTACATGCTAAAATGGCCTGCCTCATCGGTATATTTGGATCCTGGTTTTTCTTGCGCCTCTTTTATATTTAACCTCTGACGAAGTTGCATAGATGCAACGAAACGCATAAGGCAATTCAGATCCCCAGTGAAGGTACTTGCAGAACGGAACGACGGAGTGAGAGCTAAGGACTATCTGGTCCATCATTCAGGGACCATCTGGAAGAAATTGATGAATCTCGGGGCAGGGCCACCATTTGCCAGAGGTCTGAGTTTGCAGTGTACCTTCATCACATCTTATGAGAAAAGTACACACTGTTGATCAGGCATGAGGAAAGACTGTGGAGAGTATACAGCTGAGATGGGGACTGATTATTGAGTATTGCACTCAGAAATGCGATTTTAAATTCGATTTTTGTGAGTTGAACCATTGCTGTTTTTAACTTTGTATTAAATTGTTCAAGCAATATTATATTAGGAGAGTGTGCCTCCCTTTCTCTTTTCTCTCTCTCTCCTCTCTTCTCTCTCCTCTCTCCTCTCTCTCTCATAATTTTTTGGGGACTAAGCAAATTGTATCTTCCTGAACTGGTTACGCAAAAACTTCTGCTTTGAGCTGCTGTGCTAGTCATCGTCTAACTTGGAGACATTGGAAAACGCTTCTCTTCTATGACAAATAAGTGTTGAGAAAATGTTGTATTTTTTACTTAAGTTTGTATAGTTCAAAAATCTGTTTAACCAATTTTACTTAACCCCTTGGAACATAACAAGAACGTTGTTACATTTAACGCTTATTAAAGCAGCAAAACATGAAATCTTATGATTTTTTTTAAAATCAGTTTTGTAGTATTAGTTCATTCTTACTGCATTTTCAACTCATAATGCCAATTTTAATGAGTTTTAAAGCATCCTTTGATTTTTATAGCAGGTTTTAGCCAGCCTCCCAAGCAGTGCAAGATCTTTGCAACAGTTTACCGGTTTAGGATAATTTGTTGCCAATATTCCCAGCATTGGGCGAACCGCTCACATGACCTGCTCGTTGTGCCGAGAAATCGTGCGCCGCCTTCTGCTGCCGCCCGCGCGATCAATGCCTTAAGGCATTGTGATCACGCTGCAGGCGGCCACCTCCGCACGGTCTGCAGTAGCATGGATTTAGCCAAAGGATTTTTACAGATTTATAACAGGAGCCAGCTTAGGTAAGAATGTAGAATTATACATAGTCATATGCTTTACATAACAAAATGAGAAAAAAGGGGGAAAGTTACTGTAAGTAAGTATTGCTGCTTTAAGCTCCTTTTTTTTTACATGATTTGCTAACATGAAATTCTCCTGATATAGTCTTTCAAATCATAGAAATTTACCAGATCAAGTATTTTCACATTTATCCTGTACTTTAAGTACGTTAGTCATGTTTGTTCTTCATTATCTTTGTTCGCTTTGGTACTGTATAAAACTACCAACATGCTGCACTTTGTAAGCAGAGAGGATTTACAAGTCGTGAACAATATCATAGTAGTTTTTTTAATCAAGCTGAACGTGCATCATCTATTGATAATTGGTTACTGTATATGTAACATCTCCCGCCTTTTTTCAAAATGTTCAATGTCATTTATTTTCTGCCTTTTCCTTTACGTCTGACAATGTAATTACTTTTCCATTGAATCTATATTTCTGCCCCGTCCGTAATGATATTCTCTTCGTACAGATTGTTTCACTGTCTTCATATGTCTCCAGTACTTGAAATAGGTGGGTCAGCCTGGAATAGCACATTAGAAGTTAAGCCTGCTTGTTGCCCCTACACGTCAAGATGGTGACCCATGTATAGGGTCAGTGTGGCTATCTCAGTGCAGCCAAAATGGCTGACATCACTATTTGTATGCGTTACCCATTCAGTTAGATGTAAGAAACAATTTATTCAGTGTTTGTGTTGACTATTTCATGTAGGAATCTTTGTATGGTGTGCCTGTAAGTCACTTCGATGAACCAGCATGCAATGCATCCAAAGTCTGTCCATTGTATTAGTCCACGTGCAGTGTTGCATGTCAGAGGGGAGTTGGGCTGGGATGCGCCCACCTGCTGGGAAACTGTACACTTCAAAGCCTGAGTGTTCTCTCCCTGGCAGTGAGGCGTCTTGCCCTGCTGCAGGTATGGAGCTGAGACTGAGGAGCAGTTGCTTGGGTCCTAACCCCATCAGCTCATTCCATTTTGACCCACTCATATTTCCCTCTTCCTGAGTCTCCCCGCCCCTTGGGGCCGTCTTATAGTACGATACCAGTGCCCGGTCCTGATTTGGTCCGTTTTAGATGAACCCCCAGTCTCTGATTGGCCGGCACCCGCTTCTCTATGCTTTCAGATAGGGACCAGGGTTCTATGTAAGCCGATGCCGATCAGAGTTCCATCGTCATTCGTGGTTCACTGATCTTGAAGACATCCTGGGCAAACTAGCTCTGGCAGAACCCAGCACCTAGTGAGCTAGGAGTCCCTTTAACTCTCTTTCTAGTGAGTTGTAACCGTGTTTCTGCTTGTGTTACTCCCTGTTGGCTTCGGCCAAAATAAACCTGTTTTATTTAACTCTTATGTTCTGTCTGGTGATTGCGATCCCAGTGAAACTGTTTTGTCCCATGTGACAACCTGGTTCTACTTCACACTATTGGTTCAATATGTATTTAGCATGTTTATCTTTTTTTTCTTTCTGTTTAGCAGGATATTTATTAAATTGTGCCTAAGGCCCGTAATATAGGGGGTGTGCGCGCGTGCCTGTGCGAACGCTTTTTTTGTGTACGGTCCGTGCTGCTGTTAGCGACAGGCTTGGAAGGTACTGTGTGTGTGTCACTGTGTGTTAGTGTGTCACTGGGGAAGCTGTGTGTGTGTGTGTATTAAAATTTTTTTTAAAAAGACATGCTGTGAGAATAAATTATTAATGTTGTACACATATATACATACATACATACACACATACACACATACACACATACATATACATTGCGGTAGCGTCGCGAATACTTACTTTTCGGAGTCTTCCCCGCTATCGCCCGGCTCCACGCTCACTGCCGTGCGCGCACGCGGCCCTAGCATACAATGGCTGGCTAACCACAGCCAACTATAACTGCCGCGTGCGCCCACTATATTCCGGGCCTTCCTGGGGGGGGGGGGACTAAAGAATTATCACAGTTTAATAAATATCTCCCTGTGACAGGGTGAATAAACGTCACCAGCCCTATGCCTGGCAGACCTATGTTTAGGTCTACAGTGCAGCAGTGATGAGGTTAATGTTCAGCTGAGAGGTCTGGTTAATTAGTCTGATCCCAGCTGCCTCATCAAGGAGCTTTAAAAAACGCCAGGCTGTACACACATGCAGCCTGTATGAACCAGAGAGAGTACTGAAATGCGCAAGTAGGATTACTGCTATAAGGTCTGCCTTCAATATACATTTTTGATGAACTGTTTGCTGTACTGTTACGCTGGAATCTAAACAGCCCTTGTTGGGAAAGGGCAAGCCCTGCTCAGGACTTAATTTCCATTTTGTATGCTGAAAAGAAGCTGTTTTTGTTTTTGTGTGCTGTATTTTTTAAGGCTCAATAAACAAGCCTTTGCAAGAAACCCACGTGTGGTTGCATGTACCCTGCAACACTCCCTAAAAAAAAACATGCTATATAAGTGGCAAAATACAATATAGTCTATGGGAGTTTCCATGGGATGGGCTCTGATCAACATTATTGGAGTTTAATGAATAAACCCCCTTAATGTTTTTAAATCTTTGTTTGCGCTTTCTACTTCATTTACACTGCCTATTATTGTTTGGGTTCCCCAGCAGTTTGTCCTCTGGCCTTCTTGTTTTGCCTAAATTTCATTTGCTTGCTTTTAGAAGTCACGTTTCTGCTGGCCCAACACATAATTTTCTTCCATATTGAAATTCATTGCATTCAAATTTCTTCGTCTTTTGGCATTCACAGGATAGATGGGCTTTCATTTTTGTAAGCTCCGTTTAAACCGAGCGATTTGCTGCTCTGCTAGCCTGGTCTATGCATTTGATCTTTCACTTTCTGCTGTTCTACCCAGAATGCAGACAGACTTGGCGTTATCTTTCATTCTGATGCGTCTTTTTCAATTCCTCCAATGTATAATTTTTCAAAACACTTCTCAAGTTTACTGCAATCAATAATCATTTTCCGGAGGACAACTGGTCTCAGCTGCCCACTCCCCCCCCACCCCCACCTGTTGGCAATTCTGTTCATACTCTCGTCACTAACAGCTTTTCCTTTTATACATACAGAATACTAGTTTTCTTCCACCTTTTACCTGTCTCTAAAGTTGAAGATTGGTTGCTTAACGCAGGTTTATTTTGCTCCTTCTCTTGTTCCGTTTGTAAAGCCTTCTAAACTTAACTATGCAAACAATAAACAAGATATAAAGCGCTAAAATCACTTTAATAAATGTAGATGAAGGTGACTAAATTAAAACTATCCCTTAGTTCAGTAACTGTACTGCTAGAGTATAGAGACTAGTACATTTTGATTGTAGGGGGGAAAAAAGCGCAAAGAAATAGGTGAACAAAATGGAGAAGAAAGGCAAAAAAAAAGGGGAGAAAAATGAAATATATATATTATAGTGTAACAAGTTTAATAAAATGTCTAATTTCTGCATGGATGGTAAATATTGCACATGTACAGTAGTACAGTACCTAGAATGCATGCATTGATTCATAAGGTGAATCTTCTTTATCTGTTGTCTCAGGAATGATTTTCTCACTGGGAAGGTATGAAAAATAATTAACCAAAATAGAGGGCGCACACAGCGCAAAATGTAATATATAACTTAAAGCAGCAAAACATGAAATCTTTTGGGTTTTTTTTTTTTTTAAATAAATCCGTTCTGTAGTATTAGATAATAGTGACATTTTAGGTTTTTATTCAATTCTTAATGCCATTTTTAATGAGTTTTAAAGCATCCTTTGAGTTCTATAGCAGGTTTTAACTCGCCTCACAAGCAGTGCAAGATCTATGCAACACTTTCCTGTTTGGGATAATTTGTTGCAATTGTTCCCAGCAGTTTAGGTTATAAACTGTAACAATAGATACTGTTCCCTTGTAATATAAGGATTCAAAGTAGCTGCTGAGTTACACTGACTGAAGCAGCCAATCAGGATTTTCACAGATTTATAACCGGAGCACCAAACCATTGCCAGTTAGGTTAGAATGTAGAATTATACATCGTCATAGAGGGAAGTACATGCACGCTGCAATATGGTGCTGGAGGGGGGTACTTATCTGCCGGTGCACTGGATCCAGGGAGGTCCAGACGTCCCAGTGGAAAATAGTGTAGAGAATGGAAGCAGGCACACGGTCTTATGCAAAGAATATTTAATGTGCCACCAAAAGGACCAATGTTTCGGCAGGGAACTGCCTTTATCAAGGAGAGTTGATAAAGGCAGTTCCCTGCCGAATTATACATCGTCACATGCTTTACATATACATTTACATATACATTTACATATACATAGAAAGAAAGAAAGAAAAATTGGAAAGTAGTGTTGCTGCTTTAGCTATGTATTGATTCATTAGTTTTTAGGGGGTTTTGTTTTTAAATTTTGATTTCTTGAGTAACTGCTGCATTTGTTGTCTTTTACTTGCCTACATAATGATGATAATAATAATTTTAAATTCATGGAGCGCTTTTCTCCCAAAGGGACTCGAAGTGCCTCACAATTACAGTATAGTGCCCGGTACGCTGCACACAGGAATGTATACAGACCGTCCCAGCCCAGATCAGCTTACAATCTACGTTTGTGGTGCCTGAGGCACAGGGAGATGAAGTGACTTGCCCTAGGTCACAAGGAACTGGAATTGAACCAGGTTCCCCTGATTGAAACTCAAACTCTGTGTCTTTACTCACTGAGCCACTCCTTTTCCACTCCATGTGATTTGTGTTTACCTAAATCCTGCCTTCATGAGGGTCTATCATATTTAGTCTATTAAGAATTCATGTATTTGGAATCATAAAGCCGAACGCTAATTCAACTTTCTAAGGCTCATCTCCACCATTGCTTGTCCCAGCCTTGCTTTTCCAGTTGAGCAGTTGTACAGTATGAACCATACGTAAACTTCTCTGTCTAATACAAAACACATATGACATTTAGATGCTGCGTCAACTGTGACAGGAAATGTAAAATGCAGAGTACTATATGTTTACCTTTCACAGGATTTCAGGGCTTTACAACTTCGACTGCTAGTCATAAAGCTAACTGGGATCAAACGATAAAATAACTTTTGACTACTTTGGTAACTATTTTGGCTGCAAGAATTTATGATAATGTCAGATGTATTATCTGTCTACTTGGACCCCTGCTTGCTTTTTGTTTCTTAAAATAAATCATACAGAAGAGTATAAAAACAATACTTTACTGTTATTAAAACATTAGTACAATACTGTATGATAAAACAAAATCCTATAAGCTACAAAGCTAAACCTTTTAGATGCATATTTATTAATATATACAGTGTGTGTATATATATATAGATATATAGATAGATAGATATATATATATATATATATCATGCTAAAAGTAAGTAATTGGGAGGTATGGTAAGTATATTTGCATACACTTTCCAAGAAGGATGCAAGTAATGATTCATGAATGTTAAATCAACTTGCAGGATTCCATATTTACATTTAAACCTGTTTCTCGTTTTATTTTATTTTTAAAAAAACAACAAAATTAATGTCTTGATTGTAGGGGGGAAAAAAGCGCAAAGAAATAGGTGAACAAAATGGAGAAGAAAGGCAAAAAAAAAGGGGAGAAAAATGAAATATATATATTATAGTGTAACAAGTTTAATAAAATGTCTAATTTCTGCATGGATGGTAAATATTGCACATGTACAGTAGTACAGTACCTAGAATGCATGCATTGATTCATAAGGTGAATCTTCTTTATCTGTTGTCTCAGGAATGATTTTCTCACTGGGAAGGTATGAAAAATAATTAACCAAAATAGAGGGCGCACACAGCGCAAAATGTAATATATAACTTAAAGCAGCAAAACATGAAATCTTTTGGGTTTTTTTTTTTTTTAAATAAATCCGTTCTGTAGTATTAGATAATAGTGACATTTTAGGTTTTTATTCAATTCTTAATGCCATTTTTAATGAGTTTTAAAGCATCCTTTGAGTTCTATAGCAGGTTTTAACTCGCCTCACAAGCAGTGCAAGATCTATGCAACACTTTCCTGTTTGGGATAATTTGTTGCAATTGTTCCCAGCAGTTTAGGTTATAAACTGTAACAATAGATACTGTTCCCTTGTAATATAAGGATTCAAAGTAGCTGCTGAGTTACACTGACTGAAGCAGCCAATCAGGATTTTCACAGATTTATAACAGGAGCACCAAACCATTGCCAGTTAGGTTAGAATGTAGAATTATACATCGTCATAGAGGGAAGTACATGCACGCTGCAATATGGTGCTGGAGGGGGGTACTTATCTGCCGGTGCACTGGATCCAGGGAGGTCCAGACGTCCCAGTGGAAAATAGTGTAGAGAATGGAAGCAGGCACACGGTCTTATGCAAAGAATATTTAATGTGCCACCAAAAGGACCAATGTTTCGGCAGGGAACTGCCTTTATCAAGGAGAGTTGATAAAGGCAGTTCCCTGCCGAATTATACATCGTCACATGCTTTACATATACATTTACATATACATTTACATATACATAGAAAGAAAGAAAGAAAAATTGGAAAGTAGTGTTGCTGCTTTAGCTATGTATTGATTCATTAGTTTTTAGGGGGTTTTGTTTTTAAATTTTGATTTCTTGAGTAACTGCTGCATTTGTTGTCTTTTACTTGCCTACATAATGATGATAATAATAATTTTAAATTCATGGAGCGCTTTTCTCCCAAAGGGACTCGAAGTGCCTCACAATTACAGTATAGTGCCCGGTACGCTGCACACAGGAATGTATACAGACCGTCCCAGCCCAGATCAGCTTACAATCTACGTTTGTGGTGCCTGAGGCACAGGGAGATGAAGTGACTTGCCCTAGGTCACAAGGAACTGGAATTGAACCAGGTTCCCCTGATTGAAACTCAAACTCTGTGTCTTTACTCACTGAGCCACTCCTTTTCCACTCCATGTGATTTGTGTTTACCTAAATCCTGCCTTCATGAGGGTCTATCATATTTAGTCTATTAAGAATTCATGTATTTGGAATCATAAAGCCGAACGCTAATTCAACTTTCTAAGGCTCATCTCCACCATTGCTTGTCCCAGCCTTGCTTTTCCAGTTGAGCAGTTGTACAGTATGAACCATACGTAAACTTCTCTGTCTAATACAAAACACATATGACATTTAGATGCTGCGTCAACTGTGACAGGAAATGTAAAATGCAGAGTACTATATGTTTACCTTTCACAGGATTTCAGGGCTTTACAACTTCGACTGCTAGTCATAAAGCTAACTGGGATCAAACGATAAAATAACTTTTGACTACTTTGGTAACTATTTTGGCTGCAAGAATTTATGATAATGTCAGATGTATTATCTGTCTACTTGGACCCCTGCTTGCTTTTTGTTTCTTAAAATAAATCATACAGAAGAGTATAAAAACAATACTTTACTGTTATTAAAACATTAGTACAATACTGTATGATAAAACAAAATCCTATAAGCTACAAAGCTAAACCTTTTAGATGCATATTTATTAATATATACAGTGTGTGTATATATATATAGATATATAGATAGATAGATATATATATATATATATCATGCTAAAAGTAAGTAATTGGGAGGTATGGTAAGTATATTTGCATACACTTTCCAAGAAGGATGCAAGTAATGATTCATGAATGTTAAATCAACTTGCAGGATTCCATATTTACATTTAAACCTGTTTCTCTTTTTATTTTATTTTTAAAAAAACAACAAAATTAATGTCTACTGTGTTTTTTTTATATTTGTTTTAGGACAAGACCAGAGTTGTGTCTCCAATAATTGATGTAATTAATATGGACAACTTTCAGTATGTTGGTGCATCGGCTGATTTAAAAGGCGGTACGTAATTATACGAAATTGTATGAGCACACAATGCAGAAATTTACTTTAGGGGATATTTGGCACACCTTGTATTGTATTAAGACTGACTTTGAGGCTTATTCAGTAAAGACTGATAGCCAATAAAGATCATTAATGACCATTTCAGTGAATGGCTTTAACTGAACATAATGACTTATGCACTTCCGCGAGTAGGCCACGAAAAGAGGCATTTAGAATGTATCTAACCGCACCAATGTATCAAACTACTTTACCCTTTTACAGGGTCCGAGTAAGGCCGCGCTTATAGTGCTGTTGATGCGACCGATGCCGTCGCAACCAGCGAAAGTTATCATTTGTTTTTTAGCGACGGTCGCCAGTGACGTCACTAAAGGCGACGTGCCACGCAATTTGATTGGTTTAGAGACAGTCACATGTGACGAATGTCTCTAAAAAAATCAAATTTACCCTTCCAAATTTTTAGACGCGCCGTCGCACTTACTATAAGCGCTTGCGACAAAGTCAATTAATTTGTTTTGGAGCGACATCCCGTCGCCGTCGCTTTGCACTATAAGCGCAGCCTAAGCTTGCCATTTAGGGCTTAGTTACATGAAGCAATAGGAGACACTAGACGGACGTTATGCAGTGAAAATATTATAATGCAATACATTTTGATACATTCTTTGCATCTCAAGCCATTATTGGAATCCCTCAATTCTCCAGCTGAAACTGACATGACATAAACTTGTCTGAGGTAATTGTAAGAAAGTAAGGCTGTGATTATACTAGATGTGACGCCGCACGGCGGGAAAACAAATAGCTGAAAACCGATGAAAACCGCGCCGCCTGGAGCTGCAGGGTGGCAGTCTCCTGAAAAGATTTTCTAAATTGCTTTTGGCAGGTGATGGCTGCATCACGTGAATGGTTTAGCCAATGAGGGCGAACCACTCACGACCACGCCTCCTTGCCTCCTCTGCATCTCCTCTCTTGTTGCCCCTGTATGATCAAGATCAGCGCCATCTGGTATAATCAAGGCCAGAGGTAACAATTGTATGCTGTACTGCACACTGTTTCTTTTTAGCTATATATAAAAAAGAACAATAATAATCTAATGTCACGGGAGACCAGTACTTTTACACCGAAACCACCGGGATCACTAGCACCAGACAGGACAAAGTTATTTAATAAAATGGGGTTTATTCTGGCACGCCAGCAGACAAAACAAAGATGTACAAAACAAGATACAATACCAACTGGGGACCTGGGGAGTAGACTCTAGCCTCGTTTGGTGCAGGGGCCTGCTTCAAGAAGGCTTGCCCTGTTCGCTTCTCATCCAGGATATCAGAGTGCTGATCACACAGCAGCCACTCTGACATGTATCTCCAGCTGGTCACTGGCTAGATCCAAACTCCTTCACAGAATGACTCTGTCTCAGTCTCTCAGATGCTCTGAGACACTCTCATATGCTCTCCACACTCCTTTCCAGAGTGTCTCTCTCCCTGTGGGATAACTAACTCCTGCTCTGACCAGCAGTGTTCCTTATATACCCCTTGGTGGCTATCCTTTAACATGGGAGGGGCTGCTGGCCAATCAAAGCAAACCTGCTTGTCCACTCTTTCACACTCACCAAATGTCTGTAACACCTCCACGCTCCCAACCATTGTCTCAATACACATTTATCTGCAGGAACTTCAGCTGATTAAATCACAGAGTCCCCTCCATAGAAATGCAACTCGCATGCAAATCACATTACTAGTCTGCTATCTTAGAAATGAGTACAGTACATACAGTCACAATTAACACTTTACAGGGCTGACTCCCAAATCACATCACAGAACAATGCCAGCTTTTCTAAACGAGGGGAAGGATTGTCACAGGGAATAAAGAATAGAGGCTTTGAAATACATTCTTACATACATAGTGCATTATATATTCCCTGTTCTCCCCCAGATATTAAATACATTTGGCTGAAATAAGCCTTACATAGGTGGCCAAATTACATGGATTTAGGGGTAGTTAGCTGGGCTTCATTTCAGTTTTGTGATGCCAGCTACCCCTACCTTCACATCTAATAAAGACAAAACGTATCCTGTTTGAAAAATTGGTGCAATTAGCATCTATTTTCATACAGAAAAATCAATTTGAAAGTGATAGGTTTGTTTTTTTCTATCCTTGATTAATTTGTAGTAATTTCCATCATGGGCCGTTCACATCAGTTTAGCAGCATGGATACATAACCCTTAGTTGTTCAAGCAAGACTGACCCTCGAAAACTGAAAATTCCCAAACAATTTAAATGTTGTAGACGTATTGTAACATTGTGAGTGTGTTTTCACACTTGAAGTTCTAGTCTTTCCCTTGTAGCTGCTTCTTCATGGTGAAGAATTGAAGGTATGTTTGGTAGATAACCTACAACAATAGCAACATGTACTGTTTGTTAGCACCTGGCAAAATGCTGCAGAGATTTTAAAATGACAATGAGCAGGACAGATTTATAAACCATTTTATTTTTTTAACAAGTTTCACTAGTGCTCCCAATATTATTATTATTATTATTTTTGCTTAATACTCCACAAATGGCTACTATTTGACAATTTATCTGTGTATATATGCGCAATGAAAAAGCTAAAGTAAAGCATTAAACAAACATTTGTAAATAAGTGGATAATGGATTAAGTATGTGGATAAGTGAAGACATTTCATTAAAAAATTCACAGTAGTCCCCATACCAAGTAGTGTGTTTGTTCTGACTTAAGCTCACTGTGAACAGAAACAAGGGGACGTGTGGTGTACCCGGGTGCTACTAATGTAGTATCTAGATCCCTATATATGCCAAAGATAACACAGGTACCAGTGCTCTAAAATAAAAAAAGAAGAGATTTATGTATCTATATTTAAGTGCAAATAATGTGAAAAACCTTAATATATATATTACAATCTTCACCAAACCGTAAAACAATGTGAAAATACGGTGAAAATGTATCAGCTCAAAACCCTTTGTATCCTCTGGTCTAAAAATCAAACTTGTAGTCACAGTAAGTGACGTATGCGGAACTAAACACTATAGCAGGCAGAGACTGGCAGAGCGCCAGAATACCTCTGACCAATTCCTCTCCCATGTACCACTAATTTCTGCTAAATGTGAGTTAAAACTTTGTGTTATACATCTGGGAAATATTTATCTGTAAGACATACCACACGGTTGTAGTCTCTCTCCCGATTTTGCAAGATATATGGGATTCCAGCATATCCATATCAGGGGAAGATTTCTACCACTGCTCACATCAGAGAGAGATGAATCTCTGATATGCTCATAGACCCACTAGAAATTTGTGAGTGGGATTTACACATTTTTATAGTCAGATGTTCATTCCTTTTTTTCTGGCTACACCATTATTCTCATTCTTTATTTTCAAGCTCACTGTGGCAAGTGAGTAGAGGCAGGCAGCTTAACTCAATCCCATATACCAAGCAAGGGAAATATTCTTATTTGCTGAAGTGTTTATTTGGGCAACAGCAGTGAAAATAAAAAGGGGAAAAGGTACTGAGGGAAAACACTGGGGCATGGGAGCAATGGAGGGGAACGGGAGCTAGAATAACAGTGGGATCATTCTAGGTAAATAGGGTGGCTCAGTAACAGGGATGAGTAAATTACAATGGCTTTACCAGAGGATTAGAAGAGGTGACTGCTCCAATATGGCTGCTGGATATAAAAGGAAGCATGCTAACCTGGGCCAAGCAGGAAATACTGTACAGTAAGGCAGTGCCAACTAGCAGGGGGAGCAAGGAACAGCTAAACTAACTAAGAAGTGCAGGGGGGTTGCCAGGGCAACAGGCTGGGTAACCAAGGTAAAGTAACAATGTAGCAACATTACACTGAGGAGTGATGGCTGCCTCAGAACTGGGAAAATTAAACAAACAGGTTCCAGGACAGTGTTTATTATATTTTCTTCCTGCCATTGAATTTTTTGTCCTTATTTTTGGTTGGGAAAAGACTGTTTTTCTTGGTTGGCAACTCTTTACAGGTGCATTCGCACATAGTCGTAGTCAGATAGTTTAATTTCTTAGGGGCCTCTGAGTGGGAAAGTGTTTTGTCAATTAAGTGTGTTCTTTACCCTTATCCCAGCTGTCTTTATTAAAAATAAAAATAAAGATAAGGGGTGGTTGGGAAGGGGGTACTCTGGCTTTACAAGCACTTGCTGAACACACAAAGACAAAAAGGAGGGGTTGGATTTCCTCTGGCTGCTCTCAAGTCTAACTGTAAAAAAAATAAATTACAAATACTTATTGGTGTCAGATTAGTGTAAAAAGGTATCGTCATCCAAATGGGACCCCCTGGAATTAGTTCACTTTGATCCAACTTTTGAGGGTTTTCCCTTTTAAATGAATACGTTCATTATAATTGATTGTAAATAGTACATTTTCCTTGGTATTTTTCCTCCAGAGCTGACATTTGTGGCCTCCCATTAGTAGGGATAAGTTCCAAAGTAAAACATGCTACACTCAAGCTTAATTAAAACAGCACTATTAATTCAATAACATATGTTTTAGTCATTAGTGAAATTCTACAGCAGTCGAACATGTGTGGATAATTTGGAAGAGCTGTAAGTGTGAGAGATTTCCTCATTACCAAAGAGAATGCAAATAATGTACATTATTAGCCATTTAAAACATTTGTGGAGATCCAACATAAACTACCAATTATGTTTATATGCTAAGTTGGGTTTTTGGTTAAGTGCTTAACTGTGCTTATTTTAATTAATGATCATAGTAATAATACAAAATAATTTCTTACAACCGTTTACACATTAACGTATAATTTAGAGGCAATCCCTTCCCTGAAAAGCTCATTTTGGCGCTGAAGGTACTGTAAGATCAAGTGATTTTCAGGATAATTCAATATAGCCTGACGCTGTTTGAACTGTTATTAGGTCAACATTTCCATTAAAGCAGCAATACTACATTCACCTTCTTTTTCTTTTTCTTATTTTTATATGTAAAGCTGACAATCGTTTGGTGCTCCTGTTATAAATCTGTCAAAATCCTGATTGTGTGCCTAACGAAATGGCCGCCTTCTAACTTTGTGCTGCAGTCGGTGAAATGCTGCAGCTGATATGTAACATTATATTACTAAGTGTAACACATTATTTTTACAGCTTTCAGAGCAATAGACCGTTTGGAACACAACAGCAGATCTGTTTGTGATACTTTGTTGCCAAAAGGCAGAGCTCAAAAAGGTGTGTGTGAGAGCCTGTTTCAAAAGAGAAAGAGGATATCACTTTATAAAAGGATGAAAAAATGATGAGTACCAAAAAAATCATAAAAAATGGCATTAGGCGTTTTTTTTTTTAATGCAGGCTAATACTACAAAACTGTTTTTTTTTTTTATTATTTAAATGAAGAAAAAAAAAGATTTTTCGCGTTTTGCTGCTTTAAAGTCAATTGGAGCCTCTTCACAGTATATTGAATCACCCACTTAAAGGTGCAGTTCCCTACTATATGACCTATTTGAAAGTTAGCTCAATGGGATGATGTATAAGCACTGAGCAGTTTTCCATACAGACGATAAAGAATCGTATCGGAAAGTATATCTTGTCAGATAAGGTTCTAGGAGGTCTGAGATAGCAAGATTACAATTCAAACCCACTGCATTAGATATAACATATATATTGTGTGTGTGTGTGTGTGTGTGTGTGTGTGTGTGTGTGTGTGTGTGTGTGTGTGTGTGTGTGTGTGTGTGTGTGTATCTAGAGAAATAAAAAAAGAAAGCAGGCACACTCCTAGTGTATTAAAGTAAAACAATTTAATAGGACTGGACAATGATTCCTGTGTCCAGGCTGCAAAGACTCCGGAGGACAGTGTTATTGGGACTGGTTTTTTTTTCATTTTTATATTTTTTATTTGACTTTTTATACTTTTTATAATTTGTTATTGATTAGCACAGGTTTATTGGCTGAGACATCACTATTCGCATTTAGGTTTTTATACCCATTGATTTATAGACTATTGTTATTATATGTTATTAATTCCTATGGGCTCATCCTTCGCAGGTGTCTTTATATTATTGGTATCTTATTAGACCAGTGCGGAGCTTGTATCATGTCATACAATTGGTGCTATTTCATTTTCTGTGTTAATATATGTATATACCTATATATCAAGAAAAAGATTAAGTACTGTCACAAAGGTGAGAAAGAAATCTAAAAATGTATATATAAATAATCTAGTGATGTATATTAGAACATCAAAATAGTGCTAATTTAAGGGCACGTGATAGTGCCAAAGTACACAGTGATATGTGTGCAAGACAGAACAAACACAAGACAAACAAATATCAGTCCAATATGTATTAAATGAGTGAAGTGAAAGTCCTCTTAGGGAAAACTCCCAACAAGGTGAGGGGGGCAGGGCTGCTTTCTGTAGGATGAACCACATCCAAAGGGGAATCTAGCAACATAGATACATAGTACAGCTGCGGCCGCCTTTATCCTAATGCGGTCGTAGCGGCGCAACTCTGATAACCGCGGACAGATGCAGTATATATATTTTTTTTCGGAATATGTTCCGATATTTTAGCGCTCGTAATATTAGCATATTCTTAGCACTGTCTGCAATAGTGCAATACCGTCTAAAAACTCATGTGGGCGTTCGCGAGCTGTTGTCTTCAAAGTCTAATACTGTAGCAGTTCAACCTAAGTCAGTACACAGTCTGCGTGTGCGCGCGCAGTAATTGTAAATTTGCATATTTATACATGCATGTATGTCTCATTTGAACATTGTTGAAACGCATAGGCGTGTACTGTAACAGTATCACATTTCGGCGTATATAGCGCTCTTCCCTCGCTCGCCCCCGCACACACAGGATAATGTACTGCACTGCAGTATTTCAACTTCTTATCTACAGTACACCTCTCCCACGCCATTCCTTTGAACGGATGGCTTTCTGGTTTCAATCACATTCCTGTCATCACATTCCTGCGTGTATAACGTTCAGTTTTGATTTACTGTATTCTTCTGTGTTGATTATTAATGCTTATTGGGGGGAAAAGGTGACCAAAAAAAAAAATAATATTTTAATTTTCCTATTGTTGGCTTTGAGTCACCTCTCTGCGCCTGCGTGTAATACTCTTTGGGAAGGGAGCCGTAGTTGATTATTACTGCGCATGCGTGAATTGCTTGCGAAGTTCAAGAGTGACCAAAAAAATAATTTTTTTTTTTCTCGTCATTTTTTATTATTATTTTCTCAACATGAATGAACATGTTCCTGCCTCAACCATCTTGACATTACGATATTCAATCTGTGCTGTAGCTTTTGACTGCGACACTGTGCGTTTGACTGCACATGATTGATTTTGTGTGATTTTTATGTATTTGGGGGTGTGGAGATCAAATTATTATGATGACCTGCCTGTTGAAAATATGTCATGTCTTTGAACTACAGTACAGCTAATACTTCATGCAGCTGTACCCTGTGTGACGGGGAGGAAGGGGTTAATACCTGATTTGCTATGCATTACTGTGGTTGCCCTGTCCCAGACATTTTTGTTCCCCATTTACAAGCCATTCCCTGGCTGCCATGTTAAAAGACAAAATGCATTGCTTGCCATACCCTCTAAACGACACATGATGGCAGTATAGAAACCGGCATTTCAATGAGCTGTAGGTATTTTTATGACGGAGCCTCAAAGGAGTCTCAATGAGCTGTAGGTATTTTTATGATGGAGCCTCAAAAGGGGTCCCACAGATTTAGAGTCTCCTTGTCTAAAAGGGTGTCAGTTATGAAAAGACCCAGATACCCATAAGTTATACACGTCCGACATTCTGAGGTATCATAGATGCCAGTCTATTGACATTTATTGGTTAAAAATCAGACGGAGCGGCACCAAGATATGGGTGTAGCCCAGGTATGCTAAGTGGCATGGGCGTCAACCTGACCCATGCGCCCTGCCCACCGGACAGCCCTTTTGACCGGTCTTATGAACTGTGTGTAACTTGGCTATACGTGTTTTTTTTTGTTCCCACGAGGGGGATTGGATCCACATGTTAAAGATAGCTTTGGGTAGTCTATAACTGTGGCTCCCCAGGTATCCCCAGTGTGATTCCTGAATGTTAATCCATGATGTAAAGATGCAAGACTTTGTTCCAGCCCAGCAGCAACCAGTGCAGGAGTGAAGGGGTTAATAACAACATAACCACAGGACTTTTAAAAGCAAGGTTGTATTTCTGGCGCTTGCAAGCAAAGGACAATTTCTTTCGTTCCAAGGACAATTTATTTTGTTCCCTTATCCCAGTGAGTGTTGTTTTCAGTGTATTCTGCAGATGTCGTGTGTTTGTCTATTAAGGAAATAAATCACAATTTATTTTGCATCTTGTTCTGTTCAATCAAGTACCCAGAAATATAAATGTGTTGATAAAAGTTGGTGTCATCGTGACACCCTGTACCCCCCTCCCCCACGCGCGCGCGCACACACACACACACACGGCTCGCTCAAGGATTTGAACCTCTTATCGACACCTCTACAAAACCATTCATTAAATTTCCTGTTGTTGGCTTTGAGTCACCTCTCTGCGCCTGCATGTAATCCTCTTTGGGAAGGGAGCTGTAGTTGATTATTACTGCGCATGCGTGAATTGCTTGCGAAGTTCAAGAGTGACCAAAAAATAAATTTTAAAAAATTCTCGTCATTTTTTATTATTATTTTATCAACATGAATGAACATGTTCCATCCTCAACCATCTTGACATTACGATATTCAATCTGTGCTGTAGCTTTTGACTGCGACACTGTGCATTTGACTGCACATGATTGATTTGTGTGATTTTTATGTATTTGGGGGTGTGGGGATCAAATTATTATGATGACCTGCCTGTTGAAAATATGTCATGTCTTTGAACTACAGTACAGCTAATCCTTCATACAGCTGTACGCTGTACCCCCCTACCCCACGCACACACACACAGCTTGCTCAAGGATTTGAACCTCTTATCGACACCACTACAAAACCATTCATTAATTTTCCTATTGTTGGCTTTGAGTCACCTCTCTGTAATCCTCTTTGGGAAGGGAGCTAGCTGATGATTACTGCGCATGACTCACCCATCCACCCCCCCAACCCTTTGAGGCTTTGTTTACGGTAACGCTTGTGATAATCCCTTCTCGAATTTGATATGTAAATCTGATTTGCACAGCACTGTGAAATTGAGAGTTAAAAGAACCATAATCTGATTCATGTTTTTGATGCATTAAGTTACCAATTTTTGTCATTCTTTCTTTTTCTTTGGTGTAGGGGGGGGGGATGTCAATGATTATGATTATCATGAATGTAAAGAAATATTTAGTTTATTTTATCAGGAACAAAAAATACAAATGTACAAATAATCATGAATAATACAAAATGCAGTCTTTATTCAGTTCTTCTGTCAGTTGAAAATTGAGGGCCGGTGGATAATCATGAATAATGCACATTGATAATAATATTAATTAATAATATAAATATAATAATATAACATTTTCATCTTTATCTTCTTCCTCATTCTGTGTAGTTCATTGAGAGGGGAGGTTTTGTGTAAATCATGGCTGCACTTTAGATACACTTTACTGTACACACAGTTAACACAATGTACACATGATACCCCCCCTCCCCCTTTCCATCCTTTTTTTCTCTGAAAAGACAAGAAAATAAAAAATTAGTGCAGTTAGGTGCATATTATGGCATTGTGTACTGAATAACTACTCCATATTGGACTACAGTATGCAGTTAGTACTGTCAAACTAGTCTATACTGGAACTTCTGTTAAATACTTTGTAACCAGATGGCTAGTGCTGCTCTCTCAGGAAAGTAAAAAATCTGTGCCATACTTATCTGTATCATACTGTACTTGGTGTGCCTGTACTTACCATACTACAGTACAGTACTATACCATACTACCTTCCTGATGCTTACCCATTACGCTCGATCACAATGGGCAACACAGTCGCAATATGGTCAATATATTTATTGCATCGTTCCACGGTGAGTACATCGTTCCAAAAACGCATTATGCCTTGCGCCAACTCATCCTTTTTGGAGGGTTTCACGACTTTTCGGATATGATCCTTCAGCTGATGCCAGACTATTTCGATAGAATTGAAGTCTGACGATCTGTCATTGGAGGGGGGAAAAAAAGAACAATTAGTTAAAGAGATACACAGTAAAAACAGTGGGAAAAACTGAGACACGGTTACCGCACTTACTCTGCTGGCGTCTTCACCCAGTTGATACCGCGCTCAAGAATATGCGCTGTTGACGCGGTGTGCTTCGGATCGTTGTCCTGGTAGAAACGGTGACCATCTGGGAACTCACGTGTGATGTATTCCACAATCTCAGGCACAATTTGCTCTTGGAAAAAAAGCTTTATTCATGATTCCTATAACAAGAAAAGAAAAGTGCTCAAAAAACTGCACACTAGTACAGTACAGTGCATAAGGCAAAAGCGGGTGACTTATTTTGCCTTCAAAGATGACAATGCATCCTGGTCCACGCCTAGAGATGGCACCCCACACATGCATCTTCACTGGGTGTTTTGGACGCGAGCTTCATAGATATGCGACCTTTTTTGTGGAATGCAAAGGTGGCAAATCTCTCCAGCGAAACAGTAGACTCGTCAGTGAAGATGCAATCCTGGAAAGTTTCTCCACTGTCGATCCATGCCTGGGCCTGGACCACTCTCTTGATCTTATTAACGTCTCTTATCATAGGGTACGCTCTGTAATGACAAGGACTAATTTTATAGGTACAGTACAGTTTCTTAAACAACACTTTAACCTCCTGTACTGTCCAGTACTAACCTCACACGTCCATATTTCCATCCAATTCTGCGTCTCGTCTTCTTTATGCTGGTCTCGGATACAGTGAGATTGTGATTTTGCAGCAGAGTGTATTTGACCCTTAATGCACTCTTCTCATCATTCTCCTCACTTATTTTGTCGACCAGAAGAGTTGTTTCCCTACAGTGTACAGAAAAACAACAATCCGGTAAGTTACAGTGCAATAGGCCACAAGTACAGCACATCATTTACAGTAAACAATAATAGATGCAGCAATATAAACAATAATAGATAGATATACTACTTATATAGTAATATAAATAAACAAAAATAACCATAATGTTAGATAGATCTATACAGACATACCCCGGTTTAAGGACACTCACTTTAAGTAAACTCGCGAGTAAGGACATATCGCCCAATAGGCAAACGGCACCTCACGCATGCGCCTGTCAGCACGTCCTGAAAAGCAGTATGGGCTCCCTACCTATACCGAAGCTGTGCGCAAGCGGGGATTCTATAGAGCCTGTTACAAATGCGTTATTTATAGCAGTTATGCACGTATATGACGATTGCTGAAAAGTACAAGCATCGATAAGTGGGAAAAGGGTAGTGCTTCACTTTAAGTACATTTTCGCTTTACATACATGCTCCGGTCCCATTGCGTACGTTAATGCGGGGTATGCGTGTACTATATAGTTATATTTATATGCAGCAATATAAACAATAATAGATAGATATACTACTGTATATTATATAGTAATATAAATAAACAGAAATAACCATAATGTTA
This sequence comes from Ascaphus truei, assembly GCF_040206685.1. NCBI lineage: Eukaryota > Metazoa > Chordata > Amphibia > Anura > Ascaphidae > Ascaphus > Ascaphus truei. The sequence continues at coordinate 217,783,889 of NC_134486.1, forward strand.
GATAGATCTATACTATATAGTTATATTTATATGCAGCAATATAAACAATAATAGATATACTATATTATATAGTAATATAAATATACTTGCGCGTTAGTTACCGTTGGTGTCCTCGTGCGTTGTTTGGTCTTTCTGTATGCATGATAGCACACGGTGGTTGATGGCACAACGAGGCCAGAAGCAGCTAACCAGCGAGGATATCTGCAATTCGTTGTCCGCTCGTGTACATCTCCTTAATTCTCATGCTGAGATCCTTTGAAATCTTTTTAACAGGCATTGCTGCGAGTAGAAAGAAATACAAGCACAAAATGTATATTCGATGTTTAGTCTGTGTATTCAATGTGCAGTGAATCCACAAAATGGATGGTGTATTTATACGTTAATGACTCACATTAGAGTACGCCCACTTTTAACACCGATACCTCGTTGCCATGCATAAAAGGTTACACAATTTGCATATCCCACCACTCGATGATCTGTATCTGAACTTTACCTTGTCCAGATACTACATTGTGCCATCTGCTTCCATGGATCGAACTCTATTCTACGGACGCAGGAACCCACTCGCCTCTGCCAAACCTGTCACGCAGAAAAAGCGAAAGGCGGGAGCCATTTCCAAGCCAAGTCCAAAGCGAAAGGCTAAGGCTAATAAAGAAAACCTTCTGCTGACCCCAAAGGCTAAGGGTTTTAATACACGTAAGCCTTATTATGTCAAGAAGAAATTCGGTGATGTACACTCAAGGCAAAACAAATGGCAGCCAACCCATCGAACCCGCAGGCCACTTCCTCGATTACGCTTCGACGACTCTGCCGCTGCTCTCCCGGAAATCCACAGCCCATCTTCTCCACTACTCGTCCACGACGCTGCCGCTGCTCTCCCGGAAACCCACAGCCCATCTTCTCCACTACTCTTCGACGACGCTGCCGCTGGTCTCCCGGAAATCCACAGGTCACTTTCTCCATTTCGCTTAGACGACTCTGCCGCTTCTCTCCCGGAAATCCACAGGTCACCTCCTCCATCCTTCGACGACACTGCCGCTTCTCTCCAGGGATCCCCACCCAGATGTCCACAGCTCCCCATGCACAAGATCCAGCTTGTTGACCGCATGCTGGATGGGTTAAGTGCCGGGAACTCTACTATGCTGGTAAAGATAGATCTTCTTTTAGAGACCATGCTAAATATGGATCAACGGATGGAGAAGATGGATCAACAGATGGAGAAGATGGATCAACGGATGGAGAAGATGGATCAACGGATGGAGAAGATGGATCAACGGATGGAGAAGATGGATCAACGGATGGAGAAGATGGATCAACGGATGGAGAAGATGGATCAACGGATGGAGAAGATGGATCAACGGATGGAGAAGATAGAGACTGACATAGCGGGGATACATAATTTGCTCGGAGTTCATGCCCCTGTATCTCCGACGCCGGAGCAGGAGGGTGGCATGGATGGGATGAATGGGACCTTCGACCGCCTTCCATCACCAAGCGCACCCCCTCCACCAGAAGAATATGTGTACATGTATGCCGTTGATGTCATGACAACCCCGTCAAGACCACGCCAGGAGACAACAGGGCGACCAAGACAGGAGGAAAGTATCCACCCAGACAATCTACCCTCGCCCGCTGCCACAAGCACACCCGCTCCCAGAAGAACACCCGTTCCAAGAATCAAACCCACGGTACGGTGCCAGACATCATTCTGCGCGAGCTGCCCAATCCACTCAGGGAGAAGTATAGGGCGATGAGTGCTGGTTTACCCCAGAAGTATGCCATTTTAATTTTCAAGCACAACGTGTCCTACTTGGTGTACTGCGGGTGGGCCAAAAATATAAACTACGAAGGAAATTGAGAAAAAAGGGCGCTTCCTGAAAATTTAAGAAGGACTATTGTGGAGGAATTGCGGCACTATTTTTCAATTACAGATCCTGTAATGAAAATCGTGAGAGACGCCATTAATGACATTTTGCGTCATACAAGGCATCGGCCCTGGAAGGACAATCTGGTGGGGATCGAATTTGCGTGACTGTTCAAATGTTGTTTATTTTTTTACTTGTTGCTTGTTTTAACTTGTATTAATAAAGAAATGTTTTTACTTACACAAGACCTGCACAACTCCAGTCCTCGAGGGCCGCAAACAGTCCCGGTTTATCCAGGAAACCGGGCCTGTTTGCGGCCCTCGAGGACTGTAGTTGTGCAGGCCTGACTTACTGTACTGTACACCATCCTACTGTAAATGTTTTGACTTTCTGTATTTTAATAAAGGAGATGTTGCGTGTTTTAAATTTTATTAATAAAGAATTTTTTTTACTAACACCATACTGTTGTGCTGTAAATGTTTTGACTTTCTGTACATAAATGTTTTTACTAGCAGTACACCATACAGTACACCTGTAAATGTTTTGAATTGCTGTACACATTGAATTGCTGTACACTTTTTGTACTTACTCCACTTATAAAAGAAAATGTTGATTTGTTTTAAATTGTTCCATTGTCTCCTTTTATACTGTAACAAAATACAGTGTTTCTAGAACATACAGTACAGTACTGTCCAGGCATACTGTACCGTATACTGTAGGCATGCTCAGTACTGTACATCACAAGAGTATTAAAACAATATATGCTGTACGGGTAGTAGAATACACATATGTACTGGAATACATGTAGAATAAATGCATACTTTTTATTTTTCGTGTTTATTATACAGTATATATATATATAAAAAAAAGTATTGTATACGGTCTGAAAACAACAGCATACTATTTCAGGTTTTCTATGAAGCTCTCAGTTACAGTATTCTATCTTAATCAATAGCAATGGCCACTAAACTGTAGACTCCGGTACGTGGTTTTTTAAATCCGATTCAGCAATGTGCAGGCATTGATACACAAAGCGATATTATCCATCGAAATCCCTCCATTTGCCGTTTTCCGCATGAGATGACAAAGTTTTCTTTTCTGAGGAAAAACCAAAAGTAAAAGTTTTACTGTGATGGTCAGGCAGTCCCCTAAAGAAGTCCCACAGCCAGTCCCACCAATAATTTTCTCGGGGGGTGTCTCCTGTTCACATGCGCATGCGCCTACTGTCGATGTGATGACACGCATATGCGTTTCAAGAAGGTTCCAATGCGCATGCGCCTAGCTTTCCACCAATTGTTCAGTATCTTCTGTAGAAGCTGCTCAGCCAATGATATTGCTTACAGGAGAATCGCAGGACTGTGCATTGATATTGATATTTCTAAAACAGAATAAAATACGGCAACATTACTCACCATAGACTTTGGCAATCAGCTGGCGCCGAGCCACTGCCAGTCCTGTATTCTCGATCGTATACGTAGTTGACAGGTGACAGCGGGACTACTACACCTGTAGTTGACAGCTGATGAGGCTGGAAATCGCTTTGGTACATGCAAGCTTTCTGGAATCTGTACCCGGAATCCGGCTCAGGCTGCAGGTATCCGGGCGGGGACAGAAAGCAAGGGTTGCCGGTCACCAGGTTTTCACTGACGGTTGGACCGTTACTGGAAGCTGGCGCTGGCGCTTGCCAGCGACTGACGTTTCTTAGTTGGTTTTAACATGACCTTTCGCCTTTTGAAGTCTCCATGATCAAAGGTATGGGAAAAATCTGGTGCTACACACCAATACCCTCCAATAACACCGGGATCAATACGAGAAAAAACACGGATCGATACATAACTTTTTCCTTATTGCACGCTTCCACACATGAGCATCGGGTGAAAATTTGTAAAAGTCATAGTTTTCGATAAAATACTGATAAATTTGACCAACTGTTGCCATCTTATCATCTGTTGCTTTAATCGCGGCCCATATTAAATAAGCATACGTTATATCGGGTTTTTGGTACACGGACTGCAGTGGTGCACTTATCTCGGAACTCTCAGGATAATAGAACACCAGACACTGCGCATTTAGTTTTTTATATGAAAAGCCTAAATTGATACATTATTGTAACTTCTTCAGTACCAAGGTCAATTTACAATAGACCACTGTGGTATTTTTTTAAACACCTGCAAGTCGACACATTACTGAAGCGCATGCGCATTACAATTCATGAATATCTGCCACCTGGCAGATAAGCGAAGAATAGCAACCAATTAAATCCGGACCATTATCAATAAGCACATCAATAAACACATCAACCGCGGGTGACGCCGGCATGAATGCAACATGAATGCGGCATGAACGCGGTGAAGTGCGTGGCATTCGGAAAAAATCCCCGAAAAAATTCGGAGATGTCGGAGAATAAAAGGGGCCGCGGCTGTAGATGAGGTTGGAAAAAAGATGTCCATCAAGTTCTACCTATGCTAAATTTAGACAACAGATACTTTATCCTATATGTTCTTACAGTATATTGATCCAGAGGAAAGCAAATAAAAAACCCCAGTGAAATATAATCCAATGATATCTCATAAAGGGAAAAAGACATTCCTTCCTGACTCCAATAATTGGCAATCAGATTACTCCCTGGATCAAAATCCTAGCAATGTTGACTTATTTGGTACATCCCTGTATACCTTTCCTATCTAAAAAGATGTCCAACCTTTTTTGTGAAGATATGTTTTGTATCTGCTATTACAGTCTCACATGGGTAATTTATTTCACATTTTAACTGCCCTTACTGTAAAGAACCCTTTCCTTTGTTGCTTGTGAAATCTCCTTTCCTCCAACCTTAAGGGATGACCCCGAGTCCTTTGTACTGCCCTTGGGATGAATACTTCTTTTGAAAACTTCTTGTACTGTCCCTGAATATATTTGTATATAGTTATCATATCCTCTCTTAGATGCCTCTTTTCTAATGTAAACAAATCTAATTTAGCTAGCCTCTCCTCATAAGTTAGAATGTCCATCCCCTTTATTAATTTGGTGGCTCTTTTCTGCACTTTCTCTAGTGCCATAATGTCTTATCTAAGGAGTGGTGTCCAAAATTGTACTCCATATTCAATGTATGGTCTTACTAATGCTTTATAAAGGGGCATCATTATGTTTACTTCCCTTCCATCAATTGCCCGTTTAATGCAAGATAAGATCTTGTTTCCCTTTGCAGCTACTGCACGACTTTGGGCACTATTGCTTAGCCTACTCTATAAACACTCCCAAATCCTTCTCCATCAAGGATTTCACTAATTTATGGCCTTTAAATTTTTAAGTGTAGCGCTGCTTTCTCCCCCTCCCCCCTTGGGAGATTTGGCGCTTGCTATCGTGGTGTAGTACCTTTTGGTTCCAGGAGATGCTGAGCTTCCGCAATGTTGTGGGGAACAGGACAGGCTTTAGGAGTGACTTCATGTTCTTGTCTCAGGTGCTGCGCCTCCATCTACCATGGGCTCCAGGGTTGCTGGAGGCAGTTCCCATGATAGAACTGATTCAGTCTCTTCCCAAGTAACTGCATCCTCAGGCAAGAGTATATTGAAGAGAGGAATTTATTAGCATCCACTGCAATCAGCACATACAGCGAATACATTGGTATTCCTAGCCTATGGATGGTCTCTGTATAGATGATCTTCTAGTCCTTCTCACAGTCCCCTAGGGGAACCGATCATGCAGTACCACTCCGCATGGTGAGATACAGCTTACACTCCCAGTACTTGGCTTAGAGCTGTACACCTCTCAGGAACTCAACTGAAGCTGGAACAGAACTAACTTTAATTTAGGTATGCCTCTTCCTTAGTGCAGAAGGGTAAGGTCCAAGTTCTGCACTTGGATTGGGCTGTACACAGACCCTTTCACACCTCCACTCCTGCCACTCAAGGAAGCTGCAGAATGTGGGGGGGGGGGGTTGTAAACCCAAATTGGTACTGACACTGCCTGCACCTACCAAGACTTTTGTGCCAGAGAGGGCAGATGGATAGCCAGGACCAGCCATGGCTATATTAGTCACCTGTTTATTCTTGTTTCCCAAATGCATAACCTTATATTTATCTGTATTAAACCTCATCTGCCATTTACCTGCCCAAGTTTCCATTCTATCCAAGTCTTTCTGGTAAGAAATTACATACTGCTCTGATTCTACTACCTTACATAAGATGGAGACTTTGCTCTCTATGCCAACCACATTGGTCATTAATAAACAAGTTAAAAAGCAGGGGTCCCAGTATCAATCATTGAGGTACTCCAATCACAACTTTAGCCCATCCTGAAAAAGTTCCATTTACTTACCTCCTCAAAGAAACTAATAAGGTTAGTTTGACACGAACTCTCCTTCATAAGTCCATGCTGACTATTACTAGTTATTTTGTTTTCCACTAGGTATGCCTGAATATTATCCAATACTAAACCTTCTAGTATCTTCCCCACTATTGATGTCAGACTTACAGGTCTAAAACACAATAAGTGAGAGTGCATACTCCATAGCGTAAAAACGTACAATCCTTTAGTAAGATGAGGGGGAGGGAAATGAGTGCACTCACAAGGGTAGGGAATTAAAAGCAGTGTGTGATATAATCACCTGCCAGCGAATCCCGCAACTGCAAAGAAAGACATCAGTTCTCTGTCCTATCGTAAAACGAATGAGTAAGTCTGCAGTGACAGTCTCACAAAGGGTCTGCTGTAAACTGAGTTCTTGAGTCTGGAAAAGGAGGAACACCTTCACATTGAGAGTTTGAATCTCGCAGGCTGTTCGCATCAAGATCAAGACACGGCCTTGTCAAGCTCAGATTGCATGATGACATAATGCCGTAGCCCAACACGCTTTGTCACAAAATGGCTACTTCAGGGATTAGTTAGCATGTTTTAAAGACTGACAGCAGCAAAGTATGCAAAAAAAATGCACAAGGCAGTGCACTGCCCAGGGAGACCGGTGAGTAAAAATGGAAAAATATTTATTGTCTATCAAAACATTACAAAAAAGGAGCTGTGAACCCTCCTACGCGTTTCACACAACACGGTGCTTTATCAAGACTGACCATTTATCTTCCACATCTTTCCCTGCAAAAACATCATCCCAATATATTCCTTGTAGATTAGTCCTCAGTTTTTTAAAATCTGCGTTTCTAAAGTATAAAGTCTTTGTTGAAGCCAAGTAATCTGTTTTTTGATCATTTATTTAAAATGAGACCATGTTATGATCACTGTTAACAAATATTCAAGTCCGGGAACATTTGGGTATTCTACATTTTGTTATTACCAAATCAAGTATTACCCCTCTCCTGGTTGGTTCCTCAATAATTTGGGTCATGTCTTTAAGCACCCCCAAAATTCTGTTTTCTATCGTTGTAATGCTAATATCATTGCCCCAGTCTATGTCTGGATAATTTAAATCACCCATTATGCAAACATGACCTAGTTTTTATGCCTTCTCTATTTGCAAAAGATATTTGGTTGTTTATAGCATATCCCTACAAACATTTTCTTTGTACTTTTACCTCCACTGCTAATTTCTAGCCACAAGTTCTCTACTCTACATTTTCATAATTCCCTTCATAAACATCTTCCCTTATAATAGGTTTTAGTTCCAGTGTCACGGGAGACCAAGCAATTTACACCTTTTATATGTGATTGAGCAAAACAAGAAGGTAAAATTAATTGTAATTTATTCCAGGAAAAGACATACACACAATGGATCACAAACTGCAATAGAAAACACACTTACTGGGGATCTGGGCTAACGTACTAAACTTTCCTAGTCCAAATAGCTACAAAATGTAGTCTGTATGAGCCCTTTCCAATGACTGGGAGGTACTCACAAACTTCCTGGAACTCAATTCGTCATGCAGTTCCAGCCGCGACCGCTACATTCCGGTTTCAGAACTTGGACCCTGAAAAACGGGACTTAGAAAATTTCTCGCCTTGAAATCTCTGAAGCCGGCTCTCATCTATTTCTCTCAGAGCAGAGGTCCCCAACTCCAGTCCTCAAGGACCACTAACAGTGCAGGTTTTACGGATACCCCTGCTAGAGCACAGGTGGTTCAGTCAAAATGATTGGGCCAACTGTGCTAATGAGAAGCTATCCTTAAATCCTGCACTGTTAACGGTCCTTGAGGACTGGAGTTAGTGACCTCTGTCTCAGAGCATCTTTTTGGGATCTTGAATTTGCCGCTGGTGGTTTGGCACTTAGAATCTGAGGTCCTGATTGGCTGCTAGGTTTCTTATAGGTTTTGGAGTCCCATTCACAAAACACTACAGCCAATCAGCGCGTGGAATTTCTCTGCCAGCCTATCACAGATTTGCGGGTATTCTGAAGCCGGGCGGGCACCGTTTTCAAATCTGCTAAGGGGCATGCGCCAACTTGGCACCTCTGTGTCTTAGCATATCGAGCCCCCTGCTGTGCCAGGCTCCTCAAAGTCTGGGGATGGGCAAATGGTGGCCGGATAGCCCTTTGTTATACCAGGACGTGGGTACTTGAATGTAATTCCAGTACACCGCCTGTTCTAACACCTTGGCATCCCTGAGGCTTTCAAGTCTGGGACCTGAGCAAACACAGTGGCACCAAGTTTGGTGGCCAACTGGTCTCTCGGAACCCAGGACTTGGAAATCCCACAGTTCATATACAGTTTACAAGCATATATACCTATTAAATATAACCCTTTAATAAAATATACCTTTACACTGTATCTTGGGCTAAAAATGTCTAAGTCAACGATAGAATAAGATGATATACCCTCTACTCTTACTAGCCTTATCCCTGCCACACTGTAGAAACCTGACTTTACATATGGCACACAAATAAAACCCTCACAGCTATACCAGGGTCAGGGTGACTTGGGCATGAACTGGGCATCCCTCCTTATACTAGGGACCCCGGTACCGCTCTGGGGATACCTGGATCCCCTTGCCTTTTCTACCTTTCTGGTCTGGACTGAAGCAGGGAGTCACAAGAACGTTTCCAGGGTAGGATTTTGACCATAACACTGTGCTTAAATGTATCCGAGAATCGCACCTGATTCTCGGGTACACCTTTGGGGTATCCTGTAACTCGGGGACCCCGCTACATAGCCACAATCTGAAAAGACTTTCTCTGCACAACCCACCCTGAAACTCCTAGCCTAGCAATCTCTGCTTGCAGGCACTCCTAGAAAGGCAAAAACACAAATATTCTTTATTGTCGTATAATTTACACACAGTCACAGTAATGCATGTGCGACAGCCAGGTCCAAGAGCTCACACTCTAGGACCCCAAAACATGGATCAGGTGCAACCCTGTGGGCTTAACCTTTATTATTGAGCATGGTTACCCCCTCACCGTCACACTTCCCCCCTCCAGCGGTTTAACTAGCCTGACACCTCTTGAGGATGTTAGCTCCCTGGGACTGTCCTAGTATGAAAGTCGATCCGCATTTCCGTGCTCGCTGCTTTTCTTGTGTTGGATGGAAAAGTCAAATTCTTGCAGAGCAAGAATCCAACGAAGCAGTTTGCCATTTTCCCCGGACACCCCTTGTAGCCAACTCAGAGGATTGTGATCAGTGATTACGGTAAATGTCCGGCCATACAAATATAACTGAAGTTTGCGCAAAGCCCACACAATAGCCAAACATTAATTTTCAATGGTGGCATAAGCCACTTCCCTGGGCAGTAACTTTCTGCTCAGGTACACCACAGGACGCTCCCCTCTCTCCTCTCCCACTTGGCTTAATACAGCACTGATACCGTAGTTGGAGGCATCGGTCTGTACCAAAAACTTTTTGGAGTAATCTGGAGCCGCCAGGATAGGAACACTGGCCAGTGCTGTCTTCAGTGCCTGAAACGCTGTTTCACAGGCAGGAGACCAGGCTTCCAGAACTGGGAGTCGCTTCTGTGTCAAGTCAGTCAGGGGTTTAGCCACGGTGCTGTACTGGGGAACAAATTTCCTATAATAGCCTGTGGAGCCTAAAAAAGTCATGGCCTGCACCAAGATGGCGCACACTGCAAAGGGAGCCGCCGGAGCATCCGGCGAGCCGATCACCGCTCCCCCTGCAGTGCCGCCCGCACCTGTCCCTGCCTCCGCTGTCAAGCTTGACCACCGAGGTAAGGGAACACGGGGCACCAGGGGGACCCTGATATAGATATATATATAAAGTTGTGGTAGAAATCCCTGGATTCCAGCGGTGCACAGCTTGGTAGATTTAGGAGACCAGCAAGGTGTAGGTTAAAAATTGAAATTTATTAATACAGCATGGTATGGGGGATACACTCTGACGCGTTTCGGACTAACATAGTCCTTAATCATAGAGCTCTATGATTAAGGACTATGTTCGTCCGAAACGCGTCAGAGTGTATCCCCCATACCATGCTGCATTAATAAATGTCAATTTTTAACCTACACCTTGCTGGTCTCCTAAATCTACCAAGCTGTGCACCGCTGGAATCCAGGGATTTCTACCACAACTTTGACTATGGAGCGTTGATGCACGCAACCAAGGAAGCAGACCTCAGTGAGTATTGTTTTTTCTCCCCAACTGGAGACTTGATGACCGGTAACAGTGCTGCAGCACCAGTGTCTCGTATGGCGCTATCCTACACATCAATGGTATGTCATACCCTTATTGATTTATTCTGACACATGGATCATCTCATATTATTAGTGTCTGTGGTTTTGCTGCTTTAATCTAGCACTGGGTCCAATATCTCACTGTATGGTTATACCGGCTTCATATACATATGGACTGAAAATATTCATAACATTGGAGTTCAGAATTGGATTGAGCACTGTTATTGGGACGTATGCCCCAAACCACCGATAGATATATATATATATATATATACACACGTTTTAAGTTATGGTGGGTGAAGAAAGCAACAAGAAACCTCCACCGTATTGCATATAGCAAATTGCAAAGCCAGCAGAACAACCAACTTCACACTGATGATACCCATTAAGGTTGAAACATGTCTGTGAATGGTTTCTCTGGCTTTGCATCTGATTCCCATGCTGTGCTTTTAAAGCTGTGCTAACAGCGAGCATTAGCTTACATGGGCTCCATGTAACAATGGTTTTTCAGACAAAAGGTGACAAGTGTGCTCAGTTGCATGTCATTTCCCAGAATCCCTTGCATTGGAAGCACTGTATGCTGGGGATAATGGTGAAAAGCAGGGTTGCAGACCTACCTAATACATGTGAATGTGCTCACAAGCGATCTTTTTATTTGAGATATATATATATATTTATTTATATATATATATTTATTTTTATATATGTATATATATATATATATATACAGTCTTCGACAATTATATACATTTACACGCCCGGGGCGTGTGGATTTAATCCCCAGGCGAGTAAATATTGGCCCAAGCAGCACACGTGTATTTTTTAAATTTCCCCCGCTCGCGCTGCTGTTTTTCCCGCTCTGGAGAAGAAAAAAAAAGCCAGAGGCGGGTTCATGTTGTTGGGGGAGATTACCCCGCCTCCGGCTCTCTGAGCAGTGCCTTCTCTCCTCCCCCGCCTCTCAGCAACTTTCCCTCCTCAGCTCTTCCACTCCTCCCCCTTCTGGCAGCCAGCCCCTTCCATACCTGTCTGCCTCAGGCCCCTGCAGGGCCATCTGTCACCCCCCCTCCCATCGGGCCATCCGCCCCCGCTCCCATCGGGCCATCCGCCCCCCCCTCCCATCGGGCCACCCGCCCCCCCCTCCCATCGGGCCATCCAACCCCCCCCTCACACCAATGTCACCCTCCCTCTCCCTTTGTCACCCTCCCTCTCCCTGTGTCACCCTCCCTCTCTCCCTGTGTCACCCTCCCTCTCCCTGTTTCACCCTCTCCCTCTCACCCTCTCCGTGTCACACTCTCCCTGTGTCACCCTCTCCCTCTCCCTGTGTCACCCTCCCTGTGTCACCCTCTCCCTCTCCCTCACTGTGTCACCCTCTCCCTGTGTCACCCTCTCCCTGTGTCACCCTCTCCCTGTCCCTGTGTCACCCTCTCCCTGTCCCTGTGTCACCCTATCCCTCTCCCTGTGTCACCCTCCCCCTCTCCCTGTGTCTCTCTCCCTGTCACCCTCCCTCTCCCTGTGTTACCCTCCCTCTCCCTGTGTCACCTTCCCTCTCCCTGTGTCACCCACCCTCTCCCTGTGTCACCCTCCCTCTCCCTGTGTCACCCTCCCTCTCCCTGTGTCACCCTCCCTCTCCCTGTGTCACCCTCCCTCTCCCTGTGTCACCCACCCTCTCCCTGTGTCACCCTCCCTCTCCCTGTGTCACCCTCCCTCTCCCTGTGTCACCCTCTCCCTGTGTCACCCTCTCCCTGTGTCACCCTCTCCCTCTCTCCCTGTGTCACCCTCTCCCTCTCACCCTCTCCCTGTGTCACCCTGTCCCGCTCCCTGTGTCACCCTCCCTCTCCGTGTCACCCTCTCCCTGTGTGACCCACCCTCTCCGTCTCCCTGTGTCACCCTCTCCCTGTGTCGCCCTCTCCCTCTCTCTGTCACCCTCTCCCTCGCTGTCGCACTCTCTTCTTCACTCTCTGTCGCACTCTCTCTTTGTCTCTCATTCTCTCAGTGTGTATGTCTCTCATTCTCTCTCTTTCTCTGTGTGTCTCTCTTTCTCTCTGTGTGTGTGTGTGTGTGTGTGTGTGTGTGTGTGTGTGTGTGTGTGTGTGTGTGTGTGTGTGTGTGGGTGGGGGTGTGCCGCTCTCTGTGTGTGTGTGTCTGTCTGTCTGTCTCTCTGTCTCTCTCTGTGAAGCGCCGACGTCCAGACACTGGTTAAGGGGTTCAGGAAACTAGTCATTCACACCTGGCTTTTATTTCTAGATCCGACATTGACACACACACACACACACACAACTAATTGTAGTATAATGTAATACAATAAATACATTTATGTCAAAAACGAATGTTGTTCTGACTAGGAATTTATTAAATGTATTTTATTTATATATTTTATTTTAAAGCGGGGTTGGGGGCGGGACTAGGGGCAAAGTTGGGGGCGGGGCTAGGGGCGGAGTCGGGGGCGGGACTAGGTGGCGAGTAGATTTTTGGGTTGGGCGAGTAGATTTTTGGGTGATTTGTCGAACACTGTATATATATATATATGTATATATATATATATATATATATATATATAAATATATAGAATCCAATGCACAGCCGGCACACCATATGCAAGTAAATAAGTTTTGGTGCTTATCCCATAAAGCAATAACAGACCATACGATACCGGTTGCAACACGACATCAAGGGACAGCACGCAGGTAAGTAGATCAAAAATGTTCTATATTTGATAGAAGACACAAAAACCGACGTTTCGGTCCCCCAGTGGGACCTTTCTCAAGCACCACCTTGCTTTTTGATCTACTTACCTGCGTGCTGTCCCTTGATGTCGTGTTGCAACCGGTATCGTATGGTATATATATATATATATATATATATATATATATATATATATATATATATATATATAAATAAAACAACCAATATTTCCCAGACGAGAAAACAAGAAACAGCACTCAAAAGGTAAAGCAATCTCTCTAGCACAGAATCACACAACAAACATCCTATTAGCATCCCCCACTAGATCCTGATGGAACATTCTAAAATCCCAACAATAAAAAATGACAATCTACCTAATGACAGAACAGAATCTATGCAGTGGAGTCCATCGATAATATGAACCCCGTGTTTACAATCCGTGCTCCCTATAACATATACACATCTACTCACCTTTCTTCCATAAGGTGGCACTGTGTGCTCATTATTCCATAACTCTTGCTGTAAGCATACTGTTTATGGGAGCAGTGCACATATACTAAAGAAGGGCAACAAAAAAATACAACTACTGAAAAGATAGACGGTAGGTAACCAGCATTGTGTGTTTAAGGCAAAGTAATTCTATCAGAGGACCAGAAAGCTAAACATCTCCAGTACAGAAGTCTGCCAAACCATTCACTTACCACCGTGTGCGGTAGATAGCAAAGGGATCCATGGTAGTCCAACTCCCAGCGTCTGCACGTTCTGGGATTTCATGGGTAACCTGCCGCAGCAGAACGCAGTACCAAACCGGTAGACACAAATGAACCAGGAAAAATGGTCAGATCTAATCCTGTGTGTGTAAGGAACCAACAGTGCCAGGTCTGAGTAAAAAAGCGACCTACAGCACTTGTCACTCGCCCTGGATGTCGTTCTTAATTCCCTGGTCAGAGTTGATCCTGTGTGTGTGTGTGTGTGTGTGTGTATATATGTATATGTATATATATATATATATATATATATATATATATATATATATATATATATAAAATTATTGTTGTCAAAATGGATTTGAAGCAAAAGGTGGCACCGTGTGCTCATTTGCATGTCATTTCCCAGAATCCCTTGCTGCAGTGGAAGTGCTGGCTGCTGGGTGATAATGGTGAAAGGCAGAGTTGCAGACCTGTATAAGACATGCAAATGAGCACACAGTTATATTTCCATTTTCTATATGCTTTACGGTGGAGAGTTTTTGTCACTTTCTTTACCCACCATAACAAAACTAATGTGTGGTGGATACCTATCCAAGCTTCAAATTGCAAAGCCAGTATAACCAGCCTCACACTGATTACAAATAACAACAATTGGAATCAATAGTTGGGATATGCTCCTTTTTGGGGATTTTAATTCCAATTTTTAATAATCACTGTAAATAAATAACAGCGTTGTTGAAGTTAAATAAAACTTTTTTTATTTTTTCATTATTCCCTTTTAAGTTCGTCGTACATATGAGGTGCATTTGAAACCTGATTCAATAGGAATAATTATTTCCTGATGATTTCATCATACTAAATGCAAATAATATGTACTTTGAGTGCAATATAGAGGGACCCAGTGTGAGAGCTATACCTTACACAACAAGTTGCTAACCATTATATGTGACCCTGTCGCTTGTCTCTTTCTGTCTGTATTCATGGAGATGTCTTCTTGGTATTCTGGTGGCTTTGTGGGTTTGCTAGCCTACAATTCTGTTGTTATATCCACGGTTTATGAAATCAGATCTCAAGGCTGTAATCCACTGGTTTCTGTCTGCTGTGTCAGAGCATATCCGATTGTAGCGAATGACTTGTCTGTAGATGGTTGCATTCTTAGTGGGGGGAGGGTGGAAGCTGTTGTCCCTCAAATACTGTAGCTATATCCTCAAAAGGATATATATAATATGTACACACACTACACACATTTTAAGTTATGGTGGGTGAAAAAGGTGACAAAAAAACCTTCACCGTTGGCATATAGCCAATAAAGAATATCACTTGTGAGCACATTCACATGTCTTAGCCAGGTCTGCAACCCTGCCTTTCAACCATTATCACCTAGCATACAGTGCTTCCACTGCAGCAAGGGATTCTGGGAAATGACATGCAAATGAGCACACAATGTGCCAACTTTTGCCTGAAATCCATTTTTACATGGAACCCATATACCCATATACGCAAATGCTCTGCTGTTCACACAGCTTTTAAGCACAGCATGGGGTTGGATGCAAAGCCAGTCAAACCACTTAGACATGTTTAAACCTTAATGCGTCTCATCAGTGTGAGGTTGGTTGTACTGGCTTTGCAATTTTCTGGCTGGGTAGGTTTACCATACTAAAACACGAAAAAAGAGATAACAAAATCTCTCAATAGTCCCTATTTACTGCACTCAAAAGACTGTCTCAAATAGTGGGGTTAAATACTTCCAGACATAATTGTCAAATTATGCCTTGTTTCAAGGCTTTCCTACCTTGAGAAAGCGCAAATCCCAAGAGTGAAACGTACGTCGGGCATGACGTAATTGCGTTGATGTCTGTGAAAGAAGTGGGCAGTACCGTTCCTGTTAATCTGGAAACAGGTTGTATGGCGTTGTTAACATTTCTAAGTGTGCTATTTAGCATACAGGCGTTATGACTAACTACTTGGCAGCTATACATTTCATTTAATCATGCTGTAATGGTAAGTGTTGTTTCTATGTAGTTATACACTAAGTGGAGCAATCAACATTTTCACGGTGGTCGCTTGCCACATAATACACACAGGCTTTATGCCGGTACATAGCTGTTACATTGTTTATGAACATCTTGTGGCTTCTATGCATCCAAGGGTTAAGAGGATTGTTTAACCTCTCACACAAATCCTTGATATATAATCACCAATGCTGTGTGCTGCTACATTTTGGTTTGAGTTACTGCCTACCACATGTTATAATGTTTCTATTATTTGGCAATATTATTGGCTGAATTCAGGCTTTATTAGAACCATCTATATTTAGACAGATAATACTATATACATGTGAGTTAGGTATCCTATTAGTGGCTCAATTTGACTATTCTCCTACAACTATATATTGTGCTATATATGGTTAATGTGGCTGATCCTTAGAGACATTACAACCTATCATCTATTATATATTATGATATAAGACCTTTTGTACCTACATAGTTACATAGTAGATGAGGTTGAAAAGGATGTACGTCCATCAAGTTCAAGCTATGCTAAATTTAGACAACAGATACTTTATCCTTTATCTATAAAACGTACTTATTGATCCAGAGGAAGGCAAACAAAAAACTCCAGAGTCAATCATCCAATGATATCTCATAAGGGGAAAAATAAATTCCTTCCTGACTCCAAGAATTGGCAATCGGATTAATCCCTGGATCAACAATTTTCCCATGTATACTTATTTGGTATATCCCTGTATACCTTTCCTATCTAAAGATGTCCAACCTTTTTTTGAACAAATCTATTGTATCTGCCATCACAGTCTCCATGGGTAATGAATTCCACATTTTAACTGCCCTTACTGTAAAGAACCCTTTCCTTTGTTGCTGGTGAAATCTCCTTTCCTCCAATATTAAAGGATGCCCCGAGTCCTTTATATTGCCCGTGGGATGAATAGTTCTTTTGAAAGCTCCTTGTATTGTCCCCGAATATATTTGTATATAGTTATCATATCCCCTCTTAGATGCCTCTTTTCTAATGTAAATAAATCTAATTTAGCGAGCCTCTCCTCATAAGTTAGATTGTCCATCCCCTTTATTAATTTGGTGGCTCTTCTCTGCACTCTCTCTAGTTCCATAATGTCTTCTCTTAGGATTGGTGTCCAAAATTGTACTCCATACTCAAGGTGTGGTCTTACTAATGCTTTGTAAAGGGGCATAATTATGTTTACTTCCCTTCCATCCATTGACTATTTAATGCAAGATAAGATCTTGTTTGCCTTTGCAGCTCCTGCATGACTTTGGGCACTATTGCTAAGCCTGCTGTCTACAAGCACTCCTAAATCCTTCTCCATCAAGGATTCCCCCAATTTATCCCCATTTAATTTGTACGTCACCTGTTTATTCTTGCATCCCAAATGCATAACCTTACATTTATCTGTATTAAACCTCATCTGCCATTTACCTGCCCACGTTTCCAGTCTCTCCAAGTCCTTCTGAAGAGAAATTACACCCTGCTCTGATTCTATTACCTTACACAATTTAGTATCATCAGCAAAGATGGCGACTTTGCTCTCGATCCCAACCTCAAGGTCATTAATAAACAAGTTAAAAAGCAGGGGTCCCAGTACCGATCCCTGAGGTACTCCACTCACGACTTTAGCCCAACCTGAAAAAGTTCCATTTATGACAACCCTCTGAGTCTGTACTTTAACCAGTTTTCAATCCAGGTGCATATATTATTACTGAGTCCAATTTTCTTTATTTTGTACACCAACCTCTTGTGTGAAACCGTATCAAAAGCCTTTGCAAAATCTATGTAGACCACATCAACTGCATTACCCTGGTCTAAATTCCTACTTACCTCCTCAAAGAAACAAATAAGTTTAGTTTAGCATGATCTATCCTTCATAAATCCATGCTGATTATTACTAATAATTTTGTTTTCCATTGGGTATTCCTGAATATTATCCCGTATTAAACCTTCAAGTAGTTTCCCCACTATTGAAGTCAGGCTTACAGGTCTGTAATTCCCCCGTTGTGATCTAGCTCCCCTTTTAAATATAGGCACCACATCTGCTTTACGCCAATCTTGTGGTACTGAGCCTATGGAAATGGAGTCCTTGAATATTAAATATAATGGTTTTGCTATTACTGAGCTTAACTCCTTGAGAACTCTTTGATGTATGCCATCGGGGCCATGTGCCTTATTTACTTTAATTTTTTCAAGTCGCTTATGAACTTCTTCCTCCGTTAACCAACTGTTCATTAATATGGAGGTTGTGGCTTCCTCCTGCGGCACTACTATTGAAATTGATTCTTCCCTGGTAAACACAGGAATTTGTTTAATACCTCTGCTTTTTCCTTATGTATGTATATAAATATGTATGTATGTATGTATGTGTGTATATACAGATGCAGCGGCCGTTATTCGAACATTTCATGCTTTGTATACCTCAGAATACACGTCATGACGCGTCATTACGGAGTGTTGGCTCGAGTGCCGAAAATGGCATTTTAGTGTTCTGGTTTTTAAACACGTGCAAATTGACACTACTGTACTGTACACATTACAATTCATTCATTTCTGCCACGGAAATGCGAAGAATTGCACCCGAAGAAATCGGAATCCATGAAATTCAAACAAATCAACCGCATGATTGGCCGCGTGGAGTACAGCAGCGCACATGAAAACAGCTCTGTGATACGTTCAAATAATGGCCGCTGCATCTGTGTGTGTGTGTGTGTGTGTGTGTGTGTGTGTGTGTGTGTGTGTGTGTATATATATATATAATTTTTTTTTTTTTTAAACCAAGGATCAAATACGGTCTGAGGTTTTACAACATTACGGAAAATGGGTAGACAAGGGGGTGTATGTAGGTGGTTCTAATCTGCCGTCAAATTCTTTTTGTGTTGGCCGCCATTGTACCTCAGCAGAAATATTTTTCACCAGGACAAACATTTTTGTATTTCTTGGGAAAGGGGGAAGGGGGGAAGGGGGGTCCCTCTGAAGGTGTAAGTGCCAAAGTTCAGCTTTTGTGGACCACCCAGATCACACAATGGTAAAAAGAAAATTACCCCAAAAATGTAGACCGCCGTAAAATAAGAATAAGAACATTGCAAACGTGACAAAAAAAAATCAATTGCTTTAAAACAAGCGTACGATTCCTGATTACAAGCATTTATGTTGCCATTTTGTGATTTCCCCTTGGTCCGACAGACACTGCGGGTTTGCAGATAAATGTCACCAATAAAATATAAAGTGTAATAAAAATCCCTTTCTGCACTTTGATTTTCTTACATTTGCATGAAGCGCCAATATTTTTTTTAATTTGCTGCTGACATTTCCAACGTTGCCTTTTTTTGCCTCCAGAAGGTATTGTCAAATATAAAGTTAAGACTACATCATTCACTCATTGAGAGCGCATATATTTAGGTACTTTTTTTTCTTCTTTGTTTGCTCTTTGAAATGCATGATACCTTCCAGTTCTACTTAATTCTCAAAGACAGCTGCTGCATTTATTCCTAATGAGCAATTCCCAGGACGTGGGCTGCTGTTAGAATGAAGACGAAAAGTGTGCTGAAAGTCTGCCATGCCGGGTTCAGCTGTCAAAAGTCGTTCTGCACAACCCACAATATAACAATCCAGAAGTACAAAGACACTGTTAGTGTCTATACTTAGAAGATGCCCTGCCTATGACAATCCATCATGTTTATTTCATACCTCTTGGCAAATAAACATTATGCATACATGCTAATTGTGCTTTTACAAATACTGGTAGCCCGAAAACTAACAAAACATAGTAGGCAAAAGTGTCTTAAAGGGGCAGTCACATTTACGTGGTTTATCTTTTTACAGAATTGGAATCAAGGAGTCCTGAGTTGAATAGTGCTTTTTTTTTTTTTTTTTTTAGCTCTGGGGACCTCTGATTCTAGAGATACTTAGCGGTGAAGTTAGCCATCCAAGATGATGATGATGTGGCCATGTTGTTTCCCCTGGAGGGAGATTAATCACGGATAACTTCCCCGGTAGGTATCTCTGGGACCGGAGGGTTGCCAGAGCTGAATTAAAAAAGCACGATTTACTTCTGGAGGACTCCCCAGTTACAATCCTGTAAAAGTAAATAACAAAGGTAGGGAGGGACACATATTACTGCCTTAGTACTTCTCCAAAGTGTAACCCTGCTGAGATAATGAACAATGTGATGAGCATGAAAATGGCAATCTGTACATAAAAACCAACACGTTTCTTAGTGTGACATTTTAAATTCGGCTTTACAGAGAACTCGCTTTTATTTAAGGCTTTAATCAATGTGAATTATCTGCCTACAGGTATAGACAGGAGTTATGACAATAATGAAAAAAAAACTTAGGAGTTATGACAATAATGAAAAAAAAACTTAATTGTATTTTGTAGTCTTTATTCCAACTGTGATATTGCTTCACAAAAACTCGGGCCTTCTTTTTTTCTATATTGTTCCCTGAAACACCATTATTTCCAAAAATGCTTTGGTCAGGCATGAGTTTATATGATAAATAGTACAAAATACCAGGTTTACTCTGGCTTATAATTGCTTCCCACATGTATTGTTCGATTTATTGGTCAAGTAGGAAATCTGTTTTTGTCAAGTCAATCGAATACGTTAGTATTGAGTATTTATAATATATCTGTTGTCTGCTTGTAGTGCTAAAATTGCATTCAAGTTCTCATTGAGCTAATGCTATTATTGTGAACTTTTCCTCCTGGTCACTATGCATGATCAATTTCTTGTTTTATTGCCAGGTTTTGACTGGAACTTGGTTTTTAAATGGGATTATATGACACCAGAACAAAGAAGAGCACGACAAGGAAACCCAGTGGCTCCAATTAAGTAAGTGTTTGTTGTACAAATGTGCCACATGTTAATGCAGTTAACTTTATCTTAACATGCTGACATCCTGCTCAGACATCTTTAGATCTAGCATCTCTCGATTAAAAATGATTTATTATTTATTCTGCCCTTTCTCATTAGACAAACGATGGTGGAAATGTCTGAAACAGTGTGACCATTAGTCTTGGTGAATGTATTGTAAATAGCTGTATATAAAATCATTCAGCATAGTTAAATCATATGTGTAGCTTATTTGCCGTCACTTGAATCTGTCTTGGCAGAGTGAAAAAACCTTAATGGGTCTCATCAGTGTGTGGTTGATTATACTATATGGTGGAGGTTTCTTGTAGCCCTTTTCTCCCACCATAACTTAAAATGTGATATTATGTAAATCCTACAGCCTTGAAAATTGCAAAGCCAGCAGTACAACCAGCCTCCCACTGATGATACCCATTAAGGTTGAAACATGTCTGTGAATGGTTTCTCTGGCTTTGCATCTGATTCCCATGCTGTGCTTAAAAGCTGTGTTAACAGTGAGCATTCGCTTATAAGAGTTCCATGTAAAAATGGATTCAGGCAAAAGGTGACAGTGTGCTTATTTGCATGTCATTTCCCAGAATCCCTTGCAGTAGAAGCACTGTATGCTAGGTTATATATATATATATATGT
The DNA here is from genome assembly GCF_040206685.1 of Ascaphus truei. NCBI lineage: Eukaryota > Metazoa > Chordata > Amphibia > Anura > Ascaphidae > Ascaphus > Ascaphus truei. Next base: position 217,805,234 of record NC_134486.1, read on the forward strand.
GTGTGTCATACAGCACAGGGGGGAGGGATAGGCTTCAGTCAGAAACATTCCAAGATGCACTGTTTTTAAGTTAAACCTTTCTACATATATATAGATATATGTGTATATGTGTGTATACATATATGTGTGTGTATGTATATATATATATATATATATATATATATATATATATATATACACATACACACACATACACACACATACACACACATACACATACAGTCATGTGAAAAAGAAAGTACACCTCTTTGAATTCCATGGTTTTACATATCAGGACATAATAACAATTGTGTTCCTTACCAAGTCTTAAAATTAGGTAAATATAACCTCAGATGAACAACACATGACATATTACACCGTGTCATGATTTATTTAATAAAAATAAAGCCAAAATGGAGAAACCATGTGTGAAAAACTAAGTATACCTTATGATTCAATAGCTTGTAGAACCACCATTAGCAGCAATAACTTGAAGTAATCGTTTTTTGTATGACTATCAGTCTCTCACATCGTTGTGGAGGAATTTTCGCCCACTTTTCTTTACAACGTTGCTTCAGTTCATTGAGGTTTGTGGGCATTTGTTTATGCACAGCTCTCTTAAGGTCCAGCCACAGCATTTCAATCAGGTTGAGGTCTGGACTTGGACTGGACCATTGCAACACCTTGATTTTTTTCTTTTTCAGCCATTCTGTTGTAGTTTTGCTGGTGTGCTTGGGATCATTGTCCTGTTGTGTGACCCAATTTTGGCCACGCTTTAGCTGTCGGACAGATGGCCTCACATTTGACTCTAGAATACTTTGGTTGGTAAACAGAGGAGTTCATGGTCGGCTCAATGACTGCAAGGTTCCCAGGTCCTGTGGCTGCAAAAACAAGCCCAAATCATCAGCCCTCCACCACCGCGCTTGACAGTTGGTATGAGGTGTTTGTGCTGATATGCTGTGTTTGGTTTTCGCCAAAAGTGGCGCTGTGCATTATGGCCAAACATTTCCACTTTGGTCTCGTCTGTCCAAAGTACATTGTTCCAGAAGTCTTGTGGTTTGTTCAGATGCAACTTTGCAAACCTAAGCCATGCTGCCATGTTCTTTTTAGAGAGAAGAGGCTTTCTCTTGGCAACCCTTCCAAACAAACCATACTTGTTCATTCTTTTTCTAACTGTACTGTCATGAACTTTAACATGCTAACTGAGCCCTTTAGAGTCTGAGATGTAACTCTTGGGTATTTTGCAATTTCTCTGAGCATTGCAGGGTCTGACCTTGGGGTGAATTTGCTGGGATGTCCACTCCTGGGAAGATTGGCAACTGTCTTGAATGTTTTCCACTTTTGAATAATCTTTCTCACTGTAGAATGATGGACTTTAAATTGTTTGGAAATGGCCTTAAACCCTTCCCAGATTGATGGGCAGCAACAATTGTGTCTCTAAGATTATTGCTGATGTCTTTCCTCCTTGGCATTGTGGTAACACACACCTGAATGCTCAAGACCAGTAAACTGCTAAAACTTCAGCTTTTATAGAGGTGGTCACACTTGTTGATGATCAATTAATCAAGGGCATTTGATTAGCAGCACCTGTCTGCTACTTAGCATCTTAATTCCTATGGAAACAGTAAGGGTGTACTTAGTTTTTCACACACAGCTTTTCCATTTTGGCTTTATTGTTGTTAAATCATGACACGGTGTAATATGTCATGTGTTGTTGATCATCTGAGGTTGTATGTACCTAATTTTTAGACCCGCTAAGAAACAGATGATTGTTATTATGTCCTGATATGTAAAATCATAGAATTCAAAATAGTGTACTTTCTTTTTCACGTGTGTGTGTGTGTGTGTGTGTGTGTGTGTGTGTGTGTGTGTGTGTGTGTGTGTGTGTGTGTGTGTGTGTGTGTGTGTGTGTGTGTGTGTGTGTGTGTGTGTGTGTGTGTGTGTGTGTGTGTGTGTGTGTGTGTGTGTGTGTTTTTAAAATCAAACTGTAGGGACATTAATCCCTGAAGCACCAGATTAATTGAGAGACTTAATATCTCATGATATTATCATGGGAGAATGCTTTTTTTTTTGTTGCTTTAATTAAACACATCAGCACGTTGTTGAAGTACTGGATGTGATTACCATTCCCACCTCTTCTATGAGGGCAGAATTGTAGCCATACTACACTACCAACATCTGAAAACTATTTTTTATTTTTGCCAGGAAAACATGGTAGATCTTGTCGGCTTCATTGACTTCTAAAGGGATATTTAAACAAAAAAAAAAAAATCAGGGAGAAAATAGAATCATACATTTTTCAGATATTTTCAGTTGTAGCAAGACTGTGTGCGGCTGCAGACACCCAAACCTTAAGGGTTTTATATCAGTATGAGGGAGTCTTCCACATGAATAGGGAGAGTGGCAGCTGCCGAGGGAGATAGGGAGAGATGGAATGTGGCCTGGGGGGGGGGGAAGCAGGCGGGTGGACATTAGGGTGCAGGGAGGAGGACACAATTGGATGCAGGGTGCAAAAGAGAGGCGGTAATGAAGTGCAGCGGAGAGTACGACTCAAATGTGTTGGGAAGATGGAAAAATAAAACAAAAAGCGCTGACAAGTACAGTATGTGCAATTGTGTATTCAATTAAATAATTTTAAATGTTTGGAAATAACTCTGCTGATAGCCGTTTTTGGACAATAATAACATACATTTGAGAGGAACCATAAAAATTAGCAATATTTCTCCAACACAAAAACCTTTGGAATGAAGAATGTGATGATGATGAAAAAAAGCAGTCCGAAAGCAATTGGTGTGAAGATTGAAAAATTGTGTCCATCTAAGCGGGACTGTGGTTTAAAAATACTAAGAGAAAGTGGCAATACACGCTGGCGATTTTTATTTTTTAATTTAGGATTGAAGCAGGGGGTCTCATGAGCTGGGCCCCATTCATTTCAGCTCCTGGGACCCCTGCTTCCCGAAATACCTAGCAGGGTTCACGTAATGGCCGCATTTCATATTTTCTGTGCGCTGGCGGCCAATTGGAAGCTGTGGCGTTGTCCGGTTCGGCTTCCTATTGGCCCACATGACACGGCAGCTTTAAAATTTGCCCAGATACCAGCACCCCCCTTCGGAGGTCTCTGTCTCTGGAAGCAGTGAGTCCCCGGGGCTGAAATTAATGGGTTCAGCTCAGGAAATCCCCTGCTTCAAACCTATGTTTAAAAAAAAAAAATGCTCCTTTGAAAATAATACTAAAACAAAGCAGCGGTGGGGGTGGCTGATAATGGAGTGAAATGTTGCCTTCATCTCAGCCTGCAACATCATGTTTCTTCTGTATCTCAATAGAGTAAGTGACACATTGTTTCTTCTTGATTTATAAGAGGCCAAGAAATGGATAAGAAGTAACTGCAGTGATGTAGTAACCTGGCAGATTTACCAGTAGGCTTACAAGAAAAAGTTTAGGTTATTTATTACACCGAAGTCCTTTTCCAAGGAGATGGATTTGACTTAGTTATTTCTTTTGTAGTTTTTTATAACCACAGTTGCTATTTAACCTTTTAGTTATAAGCAGCAAGATGCAGAATATCCTCTAAGGCCTCAGGCATGGTCAGCGCTTATGTGCTGACCCGTGCTGAGGCGCGCTCTCACTTACAAGTGAGCCCCAGCAGCCGCAATGAGAGCGGCTTTAGTAGGGGCTCGCCTATGCTTCCGCAAGCGTGCGGAAGCATAGGTCTTATCCAAATTTTAGATTTCGCACTCATGGGAGCGCAGGGCCGGTCACGTGCGCGGTTCGCCCAATGAGGACGAACCAGCTCCGTGATGTCACTGGCCTGCCCCCCGACATGCCCCCGGACGGCGGGCTAACCAAGGCCAGGGAAAGCACCCGCTTTCCCTCAGCCTCAGCGCGCCTCCGCACGGGCTGAGTCACCATGGACTCAGCCTAACATTAAATTGCCCTCTGTTAATCACAATAAGTGTGCTGAAAGTTATTGGTTGCTTGTATTAATTTTTACCGCAGTTGGAGAAAAGCAACTTTCTACATTGTTATGAATCCTCATGGATGCAAAATATCCTTTGTCCTCCGTTAAATTGCCACTCTTTCATATACTAAATACTCCCTCTGTACTGTATTAGGCTGGGTCCATGGTACCGCAGACCACGCAGAACCGTCCACACGCTGAGCGAACAAACTGCCTTAAGGCAGTGTTTGCGTCCATGTGGCGTGTGGGTGGGGGCACGCGTTGCGCAAGAAATCAGTTCGCCAATGAGGGCGAACTAGCTCTGTGACACCCCTAGGCACACACCCCATGTCCCGTCCACCATGGCCAGGTAAGGGCCCGCTCACTGACCAGCCTCCGCACGGACGAAGGCACCATGGCCTCAGCCTTAGTTGTCTATGAACAGGTAAAAGATAAGGCAGTGCACTGCCAAAAGGAATAGAAGGAGGCTCACGGCATGCAGCATCAAAAAGGTGTTTATTCCATGTTAAGTGGATCAAAGGTCCCCCCTTAGGTCACAACAGGGGTCCACCAACGCGTTTTGGGCAGTATGCCCTTTCTCAAGGTGTACACAATACTATCTGAAGCCTTAATTTATATCTTAGCGCCTATCGCGTGACGTCACGAACAGTGCAACCAATCGGATTTCATCTCCCCTTAGGCGCGTCCCGATTGGCTGCTGGGATCGCGTCATATCAACAAACTTTATTAGACATCACATGTGTCTCCCTATAATGTAAGGGCTATGGGATAAAGGGTGGTGCTTTCCGATTGGTCCACTAGACCATACAACAAGTACAACTTTATTATATTTGACAATTTGACATAAAAACATCCATGACGTCAAAACACCGCTTCAAAACCCAGGTGCAAAAGAAAAAAAGGAAAATATAACACAAATAAACGTTTTTCAAAGACAAAAAATACTACTAATGTTTAAAAATGAAGGAGAAACAGGTGCGCAAATCACATCAGGACATGGAAAGAAAGTGAAAACACAAAATAGTGCAATAATGTCACCCTCAACAAATGATTTCAGTGTTGAAAGTTCTATAAAATTTGCACTCATGTGTTTAACGTGAAATGAAAGCGTTGTGGTTATTAAAAGTTACCAACTTATGTCTCCAGACGGGTACTCCAGATCCATATAGAGGGGGGGAAATCCATATACAAAAAAGGGAAAGCAAAAATAGTATAGTACTGTTTTTAATGTTAAAAACAAAAAGTATTCCACTTGCATAAGTGCCTTTGTTTGAGAGCATTCAGACCACCCATCCATCATATGGTCAGACAAGGATATTCACAGCAACAGCATCCGCTCCACGGCCGTCACAGCAGGTACTGGGCTGATTAAAGTTGTCCTCCACTCGGGATGTCATCAACAAGGGCTTCTTAGTAATCACTGATTCACCCAACGCGCGTTTCCACTGCAAAGTCTTCATCAGGGGCTAATGAGATTAGCTCCTGATGAAGACTTTGCAGTGGAAACGCAAAGAACTTTCAACACTGAAATCACCCGTTGAGGGTGACATTATTGCACGATTTTGTGTTTTCACTTTCTTTCCATGTCCTGATGTGATTTGCGCACCTGTTTCTCCTTCGTTTGCTGATTGAATCTGGTTTGAATTCTACGTCGGGAGCTGCACTCATTAAGGATAGTATATCATTTGTGTTATTTTGATTTATTAGTAATATTATTTGCGCTTGTTTTTCTTTTCACTAATGTTTAAAAATGAAATAATAATAATAAAAGTAAAAATAAGTGATTAAATAATATACAAACAAAGAAAAACAATGTTTAAAGCTAAACATAACATTTAAAAATTAGAATTTAAAAAAGTGCTATTCAAATGGTAATAGAGAAATATATATATTAACTCTTATGATAAAGAATTAACTATACCCTAAAGAGTATAACTTTTGGAAAATAGCACATTTGCACAACACAACACATTGCAAGAGAAAAGAAGGTACAGAACTAGTTTACATGAGAGCTTTACTATAAAGATGTTTTTATTTTCTCTTATTCCTTCTTATCTCAAGGACCAATGAGCACACAAACCAAAAGAGAGAAAAAAAATTCATTTAGATATATATACTATAATGGTTATGTGTAAGCTCATTGTTTCTCTAAAGGAAAAAGGAATTGATACTGAACTCTAGGCAAAAACAACAGAACAATTTAACATAAAAGATTAGAGAAATGCATAAGCATAGATCTATTATTGAAAATTTCATATCAATTGAAAGTATTTAAATAGCAACCTGTAAAATTCAATACATTAGCAATTTTGACTGTTAATAGTCTATTAGAGTATTTATTTCACTTAGAAAAAATTGGAGAAGACAAGAGAAGCATATATATAACACATAGCAGAGAGAGCATATTCATAGTAGAGTCAAAGAAAATGACCCAGGTCCCAATCTGTATTAAGCCCAAATGGAACCTGGGTTTTCAAGGTGAATATCCAAAAGGCCTCCCTTTGGTCAAGCCTTTTAATGCGATTACCACCTCTTTCATGGCACAAAACAGACTCAATCCCACATACCTTAAGCAATCTACCATCTCCCTGCAGGCAATGGGTACAGTGTAGTCGGACCGGATGATTAATATCTTTTTTCTTCTTTCTTAATGAGCCTCACATGCTCCATAATACGTATTTTGAGGCTCCGTGTGGTCCGGCCCACATACTGCTTCCCACACCCACAGGTGAGAAGGTAGATTACAAAGGTAGTCTTACAGTTAATGAAGCTACGTATATTAAATACTGCTTTAGTACATGTGCTCTGAAAAGTTTTAGTAGGGGGTAAATTAACACAAATTTTGCATGAACCACATCTGTATGAATCTATAGTAATGGGATTTTTGTTATATGAATGATGTGAGAACAAGCTGGGGGAAAGTGAATTATATATTGTTTTGGCCTTTCTAAAAAACAATTTTGGTTTTATTGGCAGACTTTGTCCCAGAACTGGATCAAGGAGCAAAATGCTCCATTGTTTTTCCAATATTTGTCTCACTTTTTGTGCCTGTCAGCTAAACTGAGTGTTAAACAGTGGGCTGTCAAACTTAGATATCTTTTTTGTTTTTCTTTTTAATAAATGGCTCCTCTCCGTAACCTCAACTTCTCACCGTGCTTTATTTAGATCAAGGGGATCATGACCCCTGGCTACAAATCTATTATATAAATCGTCTGATTGTCTATGGAAGTCAACATCTTTAGAGCAGTTTCTTTTAATTCTCATAAACTGCCCTTTTGGTTTTCCTTTAATAAGTGGCCTGGGGTAGCAGCTATCGGCTCTTAAATAAGTGTTCCGTGAGTTTTCTTTACGAAAGATATCTGTATGGATAGTCAAAGAGTGATCAACATACAGTAACAAATCTAAATATTTAAGGTGATGGTGATCAAAAGAAAAAGTGAACTTTAAACCATAATCATTATTATTTAGTGAATCTATAAATAGTAACATAGTGTTGGTGTCACCCTCCCAAATGAAAAACAAATAGTCAATGAATCGACGATAAAAAACAATGTGATCCCTAAATGGGTTCCTATCTCCAAACACGTGGAACGACTCCCACCATCCCATGAATAAGTTTGCATAGGATGGGGCAAAGCTGGTACCCATAGCAGTTCCACGTGTTTGGAGATAGTAAACACCATCAAACAAAAAAAAAGCTGTGTGTGCTGTGCACGCGCATAGTAAGTGAAACTTCTTTGACTTTTGTCACAGAAATTGACTTATAACGCGCGTGCTCGGCACACGTGTCAGTCAGTGAGTATGTATGTGTGTCAGTCAAAGAGTATGTATGTGTGTTTGTTTGTGTGTGTGTCAGTCAGTGTATGTATCTGTACCGGTCAGTGTGTGTATGTGTGTCGGTCAGTGTGTGTATGTGTGTCAGTCAGTGAGTATGTGTGTCAGTCAGTGTGCGTGCGTATGTGTCAGTCAGTGTGCGTGTGTATGTGTGACAGTCAGTGTGCGTGCGCGTGCGTCAAAGTGTGCGTGCGTCAAAGTGTGCATGCGTCAGTGTGTGTGTGTATGTGTTTATTGGCAGCAGTACCAGCATCCTGAATGTTGAGCGGGGGGGGGGAAGGAATAGGCACATCATTCAGGGGCAGTGTTCGGTACATCACTGGGGTTTGCGTGCGTCAGTGTGTGTCAGAGTGTGTGCGTGTCAGTGTGCGCGTGCGTGCGTCAGAGTGTGTGTGCGTGCGTCAGAGTGTGTGTGCGTGCGTCAGTGTGTGTGCATGCGTCAGTGTGTGTGCATGCGTCAGTGTGTGCGTGCGTCAGAGTGTGCGTGCGTGCGTCAGAGTGTGTGTGCGTGCGTCAGTGTGCGCGTGCGTCAGAGTAAGTGTGTGTGTGTGTGTGTGTGTGTCCGTCAGTGTGTGTGTGTGCGTCAGAGTAAGTGTGTGTGTGTGTGTCAATCAATGTATGTATGTGTCAGTCAATGTGTGTATGTCAGTGTGTGCGTGTCTGTCAGTGTATGTGTATCTCTCTGTGTGTACACACCGTATGTCTCTCTGTCTGTGTCCTGCCCCCTCTCTCCTGACTCCCCCCACCCCCGGTGGAGCTGCGGACCCGGGGGGCTCAGTCTGAGTCTTCTGAGCAGATACCCCCTCCCACCCCCCCAGCGGCGCGCTCAAGCTCCCCCTTCCCCACCCCCCGGCGGCGCGCTCAAGCTCCCCCCTTCCCCACAACCCAGCGGCGCGCTCAAGCTCCCCCCTTCCCCACCCCCCGGCAGCGCGCTCAAGCTCCCCCCTTCCCCACCCCCCGGCGGCGCGCTCAAGCTCCCCCCTTCCCCAAAACCCGGCGGCGCGCTCAAGCTCCCCCCTTCCCCACCCCCCGGCGGCGCGCTCAAACCCCCCCCATTCCCAGGCTGTTAGGAGCGGCGCTGGCGCCAGCCTCCCTCCTCATGTACATCGGCATGGCAGCGGGTGGGGAACGGCGCCGTTGCCAGCCGCTTCTGCGCATGGGCGGCGCGCGGTATGGCAGCGGGCGGCGGAACAGCAACCGGGTGTGGGGTGTGTGGGAGGGTGAGGGGTGCGGCGGCGATTAGGAGCAGCGCCGGCAGCTATCGCCGCCGCCACATGTGACAGGGGACGTGTGAGCGGAGCGGCGTCCATTACGTGACGTCACTTCCGTTTCACATTTCGCCCCCCATCTATCCAGTTTTATCCCATCAGAGGTGCCACTAAAGAAGTTTCACTTCAAAAATAATTATGTGTTAATAAAAAGTGAATAGAATCCAAAATAAAACTTCCCTGTGCTGGTGATAAGTCAGAAGAGTCCAAGAAATAACTTGAAGCTGCCATCCCCAGGTCATGTCTAATGATAGTGTATAATGATGTGACATCCATAGACAACTAGATAAAGTTTGGCTTCCAAGAGAAACCTTCTAATTGATTAATCAAATAACACTGTCCAGAATATTGGACGGAAGAGCTAACGACAGGGGTTGTAGACAGTGATCCACGTACCGTGAAAGACCATCTCCCAAAGATCCAATACTAGAGACAATTGGCCTCTCAGGAGGGGAGACCAATGTCTTATGGATCTTTGGGAGATGTTGAAACACAGCCGTGGTGGGAAATGGATTATACAAGAACTCAGTCTCATTAGCATCTAAGACACCCCAAATTTTTCCTTTCTCTAAGAGTTCCCTTAGATCAGACATGAATGAACAGGTGGGGTCGGCAGGAAGTACAGCATAGGAGAGAGTATCATCAAGTTGGCGTTTAGCCTCCCTGTGATAGTCGCTCCTATGCTGCTCCACTACTGCCCCACCCTTGTCTGCATTTTTAATGATTAGTTGTTTATTACATTTTAAATCCTTTAATGCTTTAGCCTCACCTTTTGTTAAATTATTAATCAAAGGTTTAGTCAGATTTGAAGAGAATGTGTACCCTAAAGCCAGGATGGACAAATCTTTCTACCATTTTATTTATTTGATTACCACATGTATTACTACTGTGAAGCGCTATGTACATTAATGGCGCTATATAAATAAAGACATACAATACAATACAATTTTCTCAAAGGTTGTTATTGCATTACCTTTAACAAAGGTGGGATAAAAACTTGATTTGTTTTTGAAAGCTGAGGCTTTCCTTCCCAAAAAGTCTTGGTAATCATATTGGGAATTTTGATCTAAAGTAATTCATTCAGATCCTGCAAATGGCAGAACTCTTTAAAGGAAAGAACATTTTCAATAGGATTCATTACATCAACATCAGAAACAAGTGAACTGTCAATATCACCAACATTTGGTACAGAGTGGGCATCATCCGAAATACATACATTATCAGATTTTTTCTTGAAGAATTAATTAAGAGTTAACTTTCTAATAAATTTATGTAAGTCCACAACTGTGTTGAAAAGGTTGAAGTTGGATGAGGGGGCAATTATTCTTATTAAGGAGAGAAAGTTCCTCATGGTTAAGTTCCACATTTGATATATTAATCACTTCACTTAAATCTTCTAATTGGCTTTTTTTCCTCTTGGTCGAGGACCCTTTTAGATCTGCCCCTTCTTGTCCTCGGTCGTTTTTTGACATTGTAAAAAAGGTGGATCTTTGACTCTGCATAAACTCTCTCTGCTCATCTGGTTTTCAACCCTAATCAGACTGGGGTTTAGAGCCTTTTGATTTCTTTGATTTTTCAGAATATCTCTCTTCATTTTCAGATTGTGTATGAAATTAAACAGAATGTCCCGAAGCCTCAGTATCTGAGGCATCTGATTCTTGACTCGTAGTTAACTGACCAGACTTATTTTTAAGAATTGATTTTTGAAAAAAAGGTTTTCTTTTTCCTTTTGCAGGGGTGGAGCTGTTAATCTGAGAGGGATTATAGGACTTTCTATTGGTGACTGGTTTTTGCCAGATATAGATTTGATTTCTTAAGTAGTCCTGTGTATCCCTCTCACATTTTACCTGCTTTTTCTGCATAATTTCTTTTTCCACTTCATTTATATTCTTAGCTAATGCTACAGTACATCCATTTCTAGAAAACCTTTCATTTCTGTAAATTCACTTAGCTTTTTCTGCAAAACTTCTATATCTCCTTCAATTTGTGATTTCTCTTTAATTTTAAAAAATAAAATGAGATCCATTAGTTTAAACGAGCATTCGTCAAGCACTTGTTTCCAGCTGACTTCCAAGGAATCTTCTGGAAAACCAAATGTGGGGGATTTTTTAATACGAAGGCCACGAGGTATTCGTTTGGTTTTAATATAATTTTCAATTGATATTATGTCCCACCATAGTCGAATTCTTGTTGTAACTAGTTTTTCAAATCGTGTGAAATGATATTTCAAATCAGTTGTACAGTATCATCACATTCAATATCAAACGCATTATCAAATACAAGTTGAGTCTTCCTTAATCTTGCAGTGTTGTCAGAACAGGTAAAAGCATAACTGGAACTTTCCAGGGGGACAATGTCCTCTTCAATATCTGTATGATCCATGACATAAAGTCAATTAATGTAGATAAATCCACCCCTTGTACAAAAATCCAAAAAAACTGAAAATTCCAAGGTGTTTGGATAGGGGAAATAAAATATGCAAAACACGTGAAGAACCTCCTTCTGTTATCAAAAATATATGAACTCGTCACTCGAGCAACTGGATGAAGCAAGACAATAGTATATAGAAAGCCAGCGCATCAGAAAAAACAAGTCCTGTTTTGTAATAAAGAACTGCAGTTGGTATAAACTCCTTCCAGATAAGCATGTATCATAGCATAGCCCTAATAGCGTTAGGGGACTAGTACCTAATGCCAGCGGCACCATATATGAATAGTACAGACCAGAGTCCTATAATAAAGGAGAAATGAAGGGTACAGCGACCCATAAGTATCACTCACTTATATTCTCCTGGAGTGTCCAACCACAGGGGTGTTCTTAGGCGTGCAGTCTCCCAGGAAGTAGCAGGAACAGGTAAAAGGTAAGGTAGTGCACTGCCAAAAGGAATAGAAGGAGGCTCACGGCAAGCAGCATCAAAATGGTGTTTATTCCATGTTAAGTGGATCAAAGGTCCCCCCTTAGGTCACAACAGGTGTCCACCAACGCGTTTCGGGCAGTATGCCCTTTCTCAAGGTGTACACAATACTATCTGAAGCCTTAATTTATATCTTAGCGCCGATCGCGCTATCGCGTGATGTCACGGACAGTGCAACCAATCGGATTGCATCTCCCCTTAGGCGCGTCCCGATTGGCTGCTGGGAGCGCGTCATATCAACAAACTTTATTAGATATCACATGTGTCTCCCTACAATGTAAGGGCTATGGGATAAAGGGTGGTGCTTTCCGATTGGTCCACTAGACCATACAACAAGTAAAATTTAGGAGATTGCACGCCTAAGAATACCTAAGAACACACCTGTGGTTGGACACTCCAGGAGAATATAAGTGAGTGATACTTATGGGTCGCTGTACCCTTCATTTCTCCTTTATTATGGGACTCTGGTCTGTACTATTCATATATGGTGCCGCTGGCATTAGGTACTAGTCCCCTAACGCTATTAGGGCTATGCTATGATACATGCTTATCTAGAAGGAGTTTATACCAACTGCAGTTCTTTATTACAAAACAGGACTTGTTTTTTCTGATGCGCTGGCTTTCTATATACTATTAGTTGTCTATGAGCATTATTTCATAACCCATATTTGTATTTCGATAGTAAGACATGGCTCAGCCCTTTACATGTAAAAAGCTTGGTCATCTAAAGGTAATATGTTGGCAGGGCAAGATAAGCAGAACCAGCACAAAACAGCCTTTTGCTTCCAGTGGCGCCTGCAATGGCTTGAAGGCAGAATGCACTCGCCTGTCTTGCAATTAATTCTGGGGTTAATCAATCCTGTGCGTGTCAAAACACCCATCCTTTTAATCTGTATAGTGCAAAGCACTTTAACTTTTCCTTCACATTTCTCTTTAGAACTCCAATGATTGCTGGAGGGCTGTTCGTAATGGATAAAGCATACTTTGAAGAACTAGGGAAGTATGACATGATGATGGATGTTTGGGGCGGTGAAAATTTAGGTAAGTATGCAAATATATTTTTTTTTCCGGGAAATCTCTCATACGAAACATAATGTTAAACCACACTTCATAAGATAACTACCAAAGGAATTTGTGCAATGGTTACCTAGCAAACGTTAAATAGACATGATCAACACGCACTGGGGTTTCTTTCCGGCAATCGACTGCACATTTATTTAACATAGTATTGTAGTGTTTCAGCTTATGAACCCTGTTTTTCAACTAGAGGTTGCCATGTGTTCTAAACACCTTTGCTGGCAGATGCCTGCCAGGCCTTTTATAATGGGGACTTACACCATTTTTTATATATAATAATAATAGCATGTTCTTGTATAGCGCTGCTAGTTTTATGTAGCGCTTTACAGAGACATTTTGCAGAGACATTTTGCAGGCACAAGTCCCTGCCCCGTGGAGCTTACAATCTATGTTTTTGGTGCCTGAGGCACAGGGAGATAAAGGGACTTGCCCAAGGTCACAAGGAGCAACACCGGGAATTGAACCAGGCTTCCCTGCTTCAAACTCTCAGTGCCAGTCAGTGTCTTTACTCACTGAGCCACTCCCTCTCCATATATATATATATACAGTCGCTCTCTGGGGAATTCAGCCACGGATGGCCATCGTGCCACCCTACCCCCACCCAGAACCGGCTCTAATGCTCTGTTAGTCAGTCTGATGTGCCATTACAGCTGGGTACTGGGGGCAAGTGCTCCTCCCCCCCGCCCCCCCTCCACATTGTGGCGTACCTGATTCCTTCTGCTGAATTCAGAAGCGGTTAGCCTGCACACTTCCTCCCTGATGCAGATGCCTTCCTGCTCTGTCGACCAGCAAGCGCCAAACGTGTTTGCCTCGACCACACAGAACAGGGAGATTTCAAATATGCATAGGCGTCGGTGAAATCACCGCTTGCCAAAAAGCAGAGCACCGGTTGAGAAAGGAGGCTCCTGCACAAGCAGATGAAAGCAGCTGCAGGCTCACTCTGTGTTGAGGTGGAACTAGGTATTTTTACTCCCTGGCCAAGGTCCACCAACTCCGCCTCCTCCCCTCCACCCCTCCAATTTATAGAACGCCCTCTCTCCCTTGCTCTACCTCTCTTCGCCCATTTTCTTTCTCTACCTTCTCTCTCTCCTTTTCCCCCTCTCATGGTGGACAGCAGAAAGCAATTTAGCAAAGGGTCGGTCGTTAGACCTGGTGGATTGGATTCTCCTAACAACGGATGCAAGCTCTTCCAGATGGGAAGCAAACTGGCAAGAAATGTTTGTCCAAGGAATTTGAACAACAGAGGCAGTACTCTCAAGCAACATTCTGGAGATTAGAGCAATCTTCAAAGCTCTTGTAGCATTTTACCATAATTTCCTGGGTCATCCGATCAAGATACACTCCGAACCTTTCATAGCATTTTCGTACATAAACCATCAGGGAGACACAAGTAGTGAGTTCAAGCCGCAAGAGAAGTTGCAAAACTATTCAGGTGGGCAGAGCTCGATATTCCAGCCATCACAATGATTCACATAGCAGTCACCAGAATTCCAAACAGAACTATTAGAGACCCAGGACTCTAAATCAGGACATTTTTGAACGCATTGTTCGCAGATTGGGTATACAAGCGATAGACCTCATAGCAACAGGTAATAACACCAAATGCCATCATTTCTTCTCCAGACACAGGGAGCACCAGGCATCAGCAGTAGATGCTCTTTCCAAAAAGTGACCGTTCTCGTTGGTCTAGATCTTGCCTCGAATTCTGATGATTCAGACGACTTGCAGAAAATCAAAACAGAGGGCATAAATACTCCAGTGTCCATGAAGATACTGATTAACAGAGCTAAACGAAATGTCAGTGGGCTTACTCTCGCCACTTCCAATCTTCTCAGGCCTTCTCACACAGGACCCAATCAACCATCCAAACTTACAAATGTTGCACTATACAGCTTGGAAACTGAAAAGGAGGTCCTAAGAAGACAGGAGTCTTCTGTGCAAGTATAAGATACACTAATCAAGGCTAGAAAGCCATAAACATCCAAATCTACTAGAGAATTTGAGCAATCTTCAGATTCTGGTGCGACAACAACGTGAACCCACAATTGGTGTTGATCCCGAACATCTTGGATTTCCTCCAGGAGGGCTTCAATAAGGGTCTCAGTCATTCACCCCTTAAAGTTCAACTGGCAGAACTCTCCGTTGTCTTTTAGGATCAGATTAAAAACCAAAAGTATATTCAGCAATTCTTTAAAACAATGGGGAAAAGATTGTAAATAAACAGACACACTCTTTTGAACCTCTCCATTCAATATCAATCAGATGGTTAACATTGAAAGCAATGGCAATAAAATCAGCCAGAAGGGTGAGTGACCTGGGAGCACTAGAATATTATCACTCAAGTCATTTTATCTTTTTACATTAACCAAGAAATAGTGCTGTCTTTCTTCTATCCAAACACCAAAAAGCATGTTTCTGTGCTATAGGTCTTAACCTTATCTAGGAATTACAGACATTCGATATTTTATTCTTTTCCCCCCTTCATCTCCTTCTGTGCCTCTCACGTACCAGACTTCTTAGTAAATACAATGACATTTGTTCAAACGCCCGCATCACAACCTCTTTGTACCTGTCTGGTAAAATTTCAATAAAGGGATCCCATTTTTTTTAATAGTGTTTCTGTTCTTTATTGGTTTTGGGTTCCATTTTATCTAACATGAATAATTGTGTTAAATATTTGTTTAGCATCTCCATGTTAGGGGGTATATCCATTGTAACATTATGGTTTTTCTGGCTGCCTATAATGTAATTTCTACGAATTTAGATATTCTCACCCCGTTATTCATGATCTTCATTCCTCCAAGTTGCCAAATATCAAAGAAACTGGTTCTTTAACTGCAGTTATTTCAACATTCGGCTGTACAGTATATAATCCAGCACTTGGTCCCAAAAATCTGCAATCTTGGGGCAGTCCCATAAGCAGTGATTTAGGTTTCTTTCTCTCTCTCTCTTTCTCTCTCTGGAAAGACCCAATGCTACATCCAATTGACAAAACATATAAAGTAATAAATATAAAGTTTAAATACTTTAATAATAATAATATTTACTTGGTTATTTAGTTAAACCATTTGGCCAAAGCGTCATAAGCCTGCATACCATTTCAAGGTATAACCAAATTTAGTGCAGGTCCTACACTACACTGTGAACCCTTCCCTTTACCTCTGTATGAGGGGAAGCAACCATAGTAGATCCTGTTCAATACAGCAAAGTGAAAAGACCTCCCAGGTTAAAAAGGTGAGGAGGAGTGAGCTCTGGGGGGAGGTGCCACCTTCCTCCATTACAACTGTTACCAGTCAGAAATTGATTAACACACATTCCCAGCTACAGTAGCTCAAACTTCCACACCCACCACATCATGAATATATATTTTAGAGAGTGCTACTGGGCTTGGCAAATGCAGACTTATGACGCCTTGGCCAAAGGGTTTAACTAAATAACCAAGTAAATATTATTATTATTGAAGTATTTATACTTATTACTTTGTTTTGTCAATTGGATGTAGCATTGGGCTCACTCCTGTCTTTTGTTGTATACATTTGCCACACCCAGTAGCACTCATTTTGGCATAAATATATATATATATATATATATATATATATATATATACATTGCCAAGCTAGCTCAAACCCACCACATCATGAATATATATATATATTGTGACAAACGGCTTACTCCGGGGCTCCGCCGTCTGTCCGGGACTGTTAGAACACGGTCTTTTAGGGTAGGTTAAATGATGAGACGTCACGTACTGTTCCTTTAAACAGGCTATGCCTGGTTTATACAGTCCCAGGCACTGAGACTGCCACAGTTTAAACAGAAAACAAAGCCAAACAAAAAGCTGCTCGTCTGAGCGATAACTTAAACTTAGATGTCCCTGACTCAGAGTTGGAAGTGGCTTGTCCACTTCCACCAACAAAATAAGTACCTTTGCAGTCTTTAGACAAACTAACAGAATGAATGAAGCGATTTGGGAAAGAGGCTTTCTCACCCCTCTGCAGTTCAGCAGCCTTCCAGGCTCTTGGGCGGGGCTCAGAGGAAACAGGAAACAGGTCTTATATACCTGAACTCTAATCAGCATGACAGGTGACAGAAAACAGGCAGCAGACAAACTGTGGAATGGAGTGCCTGTACCACGAGGCTGCCCTGTTCAGCTTAGACAGGACAGAAACTGTTCAGTATCCTGGGAGCCCTGTATATGGAGTTTATTACCAACCCCTGGTTTCTGTCACATATCCTCCCCCCCAGCTCAGACCTCGAGGGGTGAGCGACCATGGATATTAGGGAGTGCATCCTTGACAACCCGTCGGCATTGCCATGTTTGTGCCCCGACCTGTGTTCCACAGAAAATTTAAAGGGCTGTAGGCTTAGGAACCACCTGGTCACCCTAGCGTTCTTCTCCCTATTTTGACACATCCAGGTAAGGGGTGCATGATCTGTGACCAATCGGAACTTTCTCCCCAACAGATAATACTTGAGTGTCTCTACAGCCCACTTTATTGCGAGACACTCTTTCTCGACTATGGAGTAATTTTTCTCCTGGGGATTTAGTTTCCTACTTAAATAAAGGATGGGGTGCTCCTCCCCTTGAGACTCCTGGGAGAGTACCGCCCCCAGCCCTACCTCAGATGCGTCGGTTTGGACTACGAACTCTTTGGAGAAGTCAGGTGTGACCAACACTGGTTGGGCACAGAGAGCTTCTTTCAGGCTTCTAAAGGCCTGTTCGGCTTCGGGGGACCACTTTACCATTAGCGGTCCTCTTGCTTTTGTGAGGTCGGTTAGTGGGGTTGCCTTAGTTGCAAAATTGGGAATAAACCTCCTATAGTAGCCAATTAACCCCAAAAAGGTCCTTACTTGTTTTTTTGTGACTGGCCTTGGCCAATTTTGTATCGCCTCTACTTTGAGTGTTTGTGGTTTGAGTAACCCTCTACCAATAGAATACCCCAGATACTTGGCCTCCTCCAGACCAATAGTGCATTTAGCGGGGTTAGCAGTTAGTCCAGCAGACCGAACTGCGTCGAGCACAGCTTGGACCTTTGGAAGGTGGGACTGCCAATCTTCACTATGGATTACCACATCATCCAGGTAGGCGGCAGCGTACCGAACATGTGGTTTTAAAATTTTATCCATCATTCTTTGGAGCTCCATGTAAGCCAAAAGGCAGCACCTTATATTGAAAGAGGCCGTCTGGGGTTGAGAAGGCTGTTTTTTCTTTTGCCCTTTCTGTGAGGGGAACCTGCCAGTACCCTTTTGTTAGGTCTAGGGTTGTGAGATATCGGGCTTTGCCCAGTCTCTCTACAAGTTCATCCACCCTGGGCATAGGATAAGTATCAAATTTTGACACCGCGTTTAGTTTCCGGTAGTCATTACAAAACCTTGTTGTACCGTCTGGCTTTGGGACTAAAACTATAGGGCTGTTCCACCCACTTTGGGATTCCTCAATTACGCCTAGTTTTAGCATTTTTTTAACCTCTAAACTTATAGCCTCTCTCTTGGCCTCTGGGATTCGGTACGGTTTAAGGTTAACTCGGACCCCCGGTTCAGAGACTATGTCATGTTTAATTACGTTAGTTTTACCTGGCTGTGTAGAGAAGATTTCTTTGTTCCTTCTCACTAAACTCTGGACCTCTCGTTTCTGATGCACGGACAGTGTTTCAGCTATGCTAACCTCTGGGTCAGTTTCTTGATTCTCTGACGGACCTGGGGGTACTAGGGTTAACAAGACCTCTCTATCTTTCCAGGGCTTGAGTAGGTTTATATGGTAAATTTGCTCAGGTTTCCTCCTACCTGGCTGCCTTACCCTATAATTTACTTCTCCCACTCTTTCCAAGACCTCATATGGCCCATGCCATTTAGCAAGGAATTTACTCTCCACGGTGGGAACCAGAACTAGTACCCTATCACCTGGAAAAAAAATTCTGACCCTAGCACCCTTATTATACGTATTCCTTTGTGCTTCTTGAGCTTTCTCCATGTGTTCCCTCACTATGGGTAGGACTGCAGCAATGCGGTCCTGCATTTGGGCAACATGCTCTATTACACTTCTGTAAGGGGTAACCTCGTGTTCCCAAGTTTCTTTGGCTATATCCAGTAAGCCCCTTGGATGTCGGCCATACAATAGTTCAAACGGGGAGAAGCCTGTGGATGACTGGGGAACTTCCCTAATGGCAAATAACAGGTATGGTAACAAACAGTCCCAGTTTTTCCCATCCTTATCGACCGCCCGGCGTAACATGCTCTTTAAGGTTTTATTGAACCTTTCCACTAAACCATCTGTTTGTGGATGATAGACTGAGGTTCTGAGATGCTTGATTTTTAGGAGTTTACATAGCTCTTTTGTTACTTGGGACATAAATGGTGTTCCCTGGTCAGATAAGATCTCTTTAGGAATTCCGACCCGGGAAAACAGAAGTACTAACTCTTTTGCTATGTTTTTAGCAGAGGTGCTACGTAGGGGAACTGCCTCCGGATATCGGGTAGCATAATCTAATATTACCAATATATGCTGATGTCCCCTAGCAGACTTTATTAGGGGTCCTACTAGATCCATAGCAATCCGGTCAAATGGTACCTCTATTATGGGAAGGGGTACCAATGGGCTGCGGTATGCTTTGAACGGGGCGGTGATCTGACATTCTGGGCATGAGGAACAATAGTTTGTAATTTCTGCCAGAACCCCAGGCCAATAAAAGCTTCGGAGAACCTTTTCTTTTGTCTTTTCCACCCCTAGGTGTCCCCCCAATGGATGACTATGTGCGAGGTGTAATACTACGTTACGGAATGTCCGTGGTACCAACAATTGTTTAGTTGTAACTGATTTTCTTTTATCAACCCGATATACTAGGTCGTTCTCTACCTCGAAGTAGGGGTAAGCAAGTGACCTATCTGGTTGGCCATGAGTACTATTCTGGTCCCGTATATTTCCCCTTGCTACCGCTAATGTGGGGTCCTCCCACTGGGCCTTCTTAAAACTCCCAGGACTGACCTCTAGGTCAGCGAGGGTCTTATCCTGTACTGGGGTGGTAAGTGCCTGATCAACATCTTGATTTGGGGTATTCCCTACCAAAGTAGTGATGGGGAAGGGAATTTCACAGCACTCCTCCTTTTCCCCTTTCTTATTTGGGCCCTCGTCAACCTCCATTTCTGAAAAAGGGAAAGGATTTGTTTCTTCTAACACTTCGTTATGGTCTGCTATTGAACTCTGGGCGCTATTCTGAGCTGGGGACCACATTTTTAGAAAATGGGGAAAGTCGGTCCCTATTAACACATCATGTGCCAGTTTGGGTACAACACCCACCTTGAAATCTAAAGAACCAAATTCTGTTTCAAAAAAAACATC